>NW_015622968.1:408879-633721 GCF_000320785.1 Rhodotorula toruloides NP11
GTACGTCCTCGCCTTCTCCCGGCCTCTCGTCGCTCGCTGACTTGCATGCACGCACCGGACCGCAGCGCGATCGACGTGACCGGTACTCCGAGCTATCAGACGACGTCCGCCAACCAGTCTATCGGGGCACGATTCACACCGCTCCGACCGCGAGCGGTTTCTCTGTGGGAACAGTCGCGAGCGCTTCGCGGCGTCGACCGAGGAAGCGCAAGGCCTACCTTCGACTTTCAATTCGCTCAGGAGGCGGAAGGCTCGCCATCCGCACGACATGGAGGTTCTTCTGGACGTTCGAGCGTGTGGGAGGACCCCTGGCAGGCGCATCTGGCGAGCAGGGCGGCGCACAACGAGACTGAGCGAGGTGAGCCGACGTTACCCACTCTTTACACTGTCTCTGAGCTCACAGGGTGTCTTCCGCAGAACCAGGCGACCTCGAACAGCGTCGCCAACGGATCCTCCAGCAGCGCGACTGGCTAAACCTCGGACAAACTGCCGGAGGCTCCCGTCCTCGGGCCCGCCAACCACGGTCAGACGTCTACTTGACCGGCGAGCGTTCAGTCTCTCCGCCCGAAGACGCCATGCTCCGAGGCTCGTCTGTCTATCCGGAGGAACCGTCTTCGCCTACCACAGTCTCAATCCGCCTTTCCTCGCCTCCTCCCGAGATTCGCTCCGTCGACACCTTCAGTCGAACGAACGGCTCGATGTCCGCCAGGTCTGCGACACCGCCCAGGACCGACGCCTTCTCCACCGCCTTCGCCATCGTTAGCCCGCAGAAAAAGCAGCCCGGCGCGACTAGCGGTCGACTTCCGAGCGCGGAATACCTGTCTCTCGCTCGGCAGCAAGTTCCGCCCGCCTGGCCGCCCAAATTCGCTACGAGCCAGCATCAGGACAGCGAGCTGCCGACACATGAGACGCCGGGGTCGAAAGGTCAAGCCGACGACTTCCTCTCCGACATGGCCAAGCTCCTTGACATCAAGTCGTCGCCTGCCGCTGCTAAGCCGCCTCGCTCTGCGGACCAAGCGAGCAGCCTCGACCTCGTCGACTTTCCGAGCAGTGCTCCCGAGACTGCCGTCTCTTCGGCTGCCGACATCGCTGAAGAACCTACGGGTCGCTCGCCCGTCGAACTCGTGCCCGAGACGCCCGAGGGATCGCAGACGATGCCCGAGGAAGCCCTGCCTCCGACTCGCGGCGAGGCTGACCTTCCCAAGCTGCCCGAATCTCCCCAACCTTCTGTCGCTCGTCTCGCCTCGCTTCAGTCCACGGCCTCCTTTCATTCTATTGGCGAAGACCAGCACGTCGACTTTGAGGAGGCGCAAACGACCGACGCGCTCTCGAAGTCGTCGCCTTCCCTCGACCTCTCGCAGTACACCTGGCCGCCCTCCTCGCCTCCTCGTCATCTTCGGTACTTATACAATCCCGAGATTCACCATCTGCCTGACAAGCTGCACGAGGGAGACCTGCAGGGCGTCGGCGGCGTGATCCTCGTGCACGAGCGCCTCGGTCTCGGTTGTGACAGTATCGACCAGGTACAGGCGCGCGAAATGCTGTCGAGAGAGTTTGCGATGCGGCACTCAGCTATCGAGCCGTTCGAGTGGGGATGGAAATCGGATGGCGACGAGAGCGAGGCTTGGGGGGAGGAGGACGAGCTGGACGAGGACGGGGTCGACGAGGGATACATTCCAGAGCAGGACGTCATCAAGCCTGCGTCGCCGCTCATGCGTCATCCGCGTGCGCCGCTTCTCGACGGAGTGATCTTCGACCCGTTTGACGATGCTGGCATTCTCGAACCCTGACTCCCCTTGCAACGGCAATGTTCTCGACGCAGCTCGTCCGCAACGAGAGAGGTCTCGTGTACTCGCTGAGCGCTATGTCAGCAGAAGCAGAAGACCTTGAGCAGTTGCGCGACATTGGATCGTCCTCTCGCCTCGGAAATGAAGAACATGCACAGCGAGCTTTTCCAGTCTAGTAATACTGCTCGGCCATGACTGCGGTGACGAGAGTGGTCAGCGACAGTCGAACGAAGGGCTGAGAGGGCAGGCGCACTGAGGGTGACGAGACTGGTCCAGCCAGTGAACGGATCGCTGCGGGCGAGGGACGTTCAGTCAGCGACCGCCCGTAAGGAGGTGCACGCCGGTTGCTCACCTTCGCTGACCCTCGCCGGTGACCGCGTTGTACTGCTCCCACACCGTTCCTGTCCGCACCCACTCCTGCGGCACGCGAGCTCACGGTCAGGGACGTAAGCGAGGGGCGAAGAAGCTCGGCTACGCACCTTGTGCACGTTCTCAATCACGTTGTTTCGTAGCTCGTCGTAGATCTCCGCGGCTCGAGTCTGGAAAGGCCCTGCTTCCTTGGCGTATTTCTGCGAGAGCGAGTTGTCAGGTTCAATACGGGTATGCGCGAGCAAGCGAAAGGAGTGCGACGCACATTCTTGAGCGCAGCCAAGGCGAGGTAGTTCATCTGGATCCAGATCGGTCCCCTCCAGTAGTTCTCGCCTTGCCCGAAGAGAGGGTGGCTCTTACTGAGCGAGCGGATGCCGTACGGCGACCAAAGGTGGGTAGGGTTGCGCATGAGCTCGAGGACGGGGCCGAGATGAGGCGAAGACGAAGGAAGGAGGGAGAGGAGGAAAGGGAAGAGCGAGATGTAGCCGCGGTGGCAGACATGGTACGACTCGTCTGCGTGCGCACAGGTTCAGCGCTGCCTTCGAGACGCGCGAGATGTACTGAGACGTACCGTCTTCGTCGATGCTCGCGTCACAGTACATCTGCTCCTCCTCGTTCCAATGCAAGTCCTCGATGTTGCCGACGATCGCGTCGTACTGCTCGTCGAATTCCTCAGCGTCCTCCTCCTCGCCAAGGAACTCGGCGACGTCGCGCATCGTGCGGGCGAAGAAGCCCATCCAGGATGCGAGGTCGACGTGCAACTCGCCGAGATGCGGAGGAACGGCGCGAGGGTAGTCGTCCAAGCCAGACGTGAGCACTGCGACGGCGAGGTGTCAGCTCCTACGCATAAGATGAGGCGCGGCTTGTCGCACCGTGATCGGCAGTCCTTCCCCTCCACCGGTACGCCTCGTTGGCGGATCTCGCCTTCCTGCCAAACTGCCGAACCTCGCCCTTCTGCGTTCGGCGGAACCACTCGTAGTGCCGTTTCAACGTCGGATAGACGGAAGTTAGGTACGACGAGGCGAGACTGGGAGAGGTGAGGTGCAGCGAGGCGAGCGCAGCGGGAGAAGCTGTCGGAGAAGCGTCCTCGGTGATCTCGTCGAGCGATGTGGCGAGTGAGACGCCGCGCTCGTGGAGACGGGCGATGTAGCCGGTGAGACCCATGATGAGGGTAGGAGGGTTGCCGTAGGACGGGTACTGCGCCTGGAAGTCTTCGGGAACCTGCGGCGTCGAGACGGAGTTCAGCCCAGCCCTGAGCCTGCCGCGGCAATTGCGCCACAACGCTCAGTCGTAAGGACGTGATGTCTCGACTCACCCGACTTCTGGCCTCTTCGCCCAGGATCTGCTCGCGTGCAATCCACCCATCGGCATCCGCCAAGTTCAGCCAGCTCTTAAAGATCTCAAGGCTAAGGTCGTTGTCCCACGCTCCGATAAGCGCAAGGTGGAAGCCCTCATCCCAGTAGAATCCGCGCGGAAAGAAACTCCTGCTTGGAGTCGCCGAGAAGAGCTCCCTCGACTCCGTCAACTCGGGCTTCTTGACCGGTGCGCCGCCTTCAATATCCTCGGCGTCCCACTCTTGCGAGAAGGTGCGGTCGACGATGGAGGGTCCGTGGAAGTAGCCGATGCCGCCAATGAGGTTGGCAGTGATTGCGCGAGCGAAGGCTTGGTGGGAGGAGCTGAAGGTCGAGATCTGAGGGAAGAGGGCGTTGAAGTGAGCGTGGAAGGCGGCGGAGGATGCGTCGAGTGCAGCAGTAAGTGCAGCGTCTGGGCGAGGAAGGCGTGAGCAACATCAACATCTTGTTACCGGAAGGAGGACGAACGGTTCAAGTTGGCCGGCGCGTCCTCCGCGTCGAAGAAGACGTCAACGCTCCATCGTCCGACGTACGTCCGCTGTAGACCATACAAGCCAGCGTTCGTGCGGACATCGTTCGGGAAGCTGAACAGGAGCGCAGGATCGGGCGGGTTCTCCTGGCCGTAGCGCTCCAGGACCGTCTTCGAGTGCGTGAGCATCGTGTTCATCAGAGCGTCTGATGGGTCCGCACATCAGTGCTGTCCTGGCGATTTTCGGCAAAGGAGCTTACTCTTCGCCTGCCAGACGAGTCCATGCGGCACGCCCATTCCGAGGAACTGCGTCCGCTGCAGCTTGTCGCCAAAGTCGTCGCCATGCGGACCGGCCTCAACTTCGACGTTCGTGTCATCTGCATTAGATTACACGAGTGAGTTGTCGACTGCAAGCCAGGCTGGAAAGGGCAAACCGGACGCACGATTCTCAATGCGGATCTTGTACTTGCCGAGGCCGGGCGTCTGCCCTTTCAGTCGCACGGCCCCTTCCAGACCCTGTCGAATGGAAAGTCAGCCCAGCGGGATGAGCGCGTCGCGAGCGAGCGAACACACGTTCGAATCTTCCTCGTTCTCGAGTTCCAGGTAGCTCAACGGCGCGTCGTTGCCGAAGTAGTTGATGAGCGAGATGCGTGAGAGCTTGCCTGCGGATGACATCGTCAGTACTGGCTGGAGTGACTTGCGGAGAAGTGGACCCACTCTGGTCAAGCGGTTCTCCCTCGATTCGGACGGCCCAACTGCCGCCTGCGATCCGTGCCGAGTCAGCTCAGCTGCCCAGACATCAATGGCCTGCCTGCCAGCTTACCTTGTCTTGCCTGCGCTCCCGACACCTTGAGGAAGCGGATCGTGAGCTGAACGTTGTTGCGCGGGTCCTTGATAACTTGCTTTGCCGCACTCCGTCCATCGTGCTCGGTGTAGCTGTACGTCAAGCCGTCACGCTGATCGCACTCGTGGCGGGGTTCTGCGCGAGAACGAGAGTCAGGTCCACTTGCGAGAGTTCGGCGGAGAGGACGCGAGACGTACGGGTGTAAGACTGCCAGTCATGGACGCCGAACCAGATCAGGCCGGTCAAGAGCGTGTCTGGCAACCGTGGTCGCAGACCAAAGTACAGCCCTGGCCTGTACGAGCCCCACAAGAGCGACGAGTTGGCGGCAGCGAGAGATGGGGCGAGGGCAGAGCCGTCGGCCGCTGGGGACGCTGTTGTCGCACCAGATAGCAAGCTTAGAGCTGCTGTAAAAGCTTGCCATGCTCGCATAGCTCCTGAGCTGATCAAGGTGAGCGGACGACGAGAAGAGGTGGGTTGCTCCTCGACTTGTCGCTCCTGCTGCTTGATCGCGCTTGCTGATGAGTCGGACTGCGCCAGAACCGCTATCTCTCACGCCCGGAGACTCGCTTGGCCCGTTCCAGCTCGGTGAGTCCTTGTTCTCCTCCTCCCCCACCGACCCGCTTCATCAGTTGGAGTGAACTGACCACGACACGCTCTGTGGACAGGCAGTCTGCTCTTCAACGTGCTCAATCACGTCAGATCGTATCGCTCGAGCTATCCTTCTGCCAAACTCGCATGGGACGACGAGGTTCGTCTCGCTTGCTCCTCTCGATGTGGGGTGCAGGGCTGGCTCGCTGGAGAGCGCCTGGGCCCCTTCACCTTGTCGAGGCAAGCGTTGACGGTTGATCATTCTCGCAGAACCCCTCCGACTCGCCGATTCACCTCACCCTCACGACCCCGCCTCTGCACCTGACCTTCTCTTCCCTCTCGCAACGCCTCACGCGCATCGAAGTCCTCGGAGTGTCGCCTGCAGCATGGGTCGCATATCGAGAGAAGAGGCTGTCGGGCGACGACCCGGACGACGAGGACGAGGATGTCGTGCGGACAGTGAGGCGCATCATGGGACCGACGTACGGGAGCTCGAAGGTTAAGGGCGACATGAACGGCGCGGGACGGGCCGAGGAGGAGATACTGAGCTACCCGGGCGTGGCCTTCAGGGTTGCGCGGAGCGACGGCGGTGCGTATCCTCACGTTCACCTAATTGAGCGCTCTCAGGCTGAAGTCCTCCGCGTCGACAGGTTCAGCAATCAGCCGCATCGTCGTTACTCCTCTATCTGCACCTGAAGACGTGCCCGTCGACCAGGCTTGGCTGCACCCGGTCTTGCCTGACAACCCGTCCGTCGCAAAGGGGGACTTGCGACTCGCCGAGATTCAGGTGAGGCGGATTGCCTTTGGGCATCTCTGCGCTACTTGACGGCTCGCGAACCGGTACTGACGGGTCATCTTCCGCCGTTCCCAGCTCGCCTCGTCCCGCTCGCCAGCGATCGTACGCCTCAACTTCCACTCATCGCCCGACCAGCCGTTGGCCTCCGTCGAGCTCAAGATCGGCGAGACGACCAGCGAAGACATCCTCTGCGAGCTGGGCAGTGCTATACGGACGTTTTGGAAGGAGGATGTGCGTGCAACTCGCCCTTTCCGTCTGCGCACTTCCTGACCTGTTGGGCTTTGCAGGACCGACTAACTATCCACACGGCGTCCGTCGAGTCGTCAAATTCGTCTGCAAACCCTGCCTTACAGCGTGCGTCCCCTTCGCTCGCCACATGTCCTCGAAGACCTCGCTGACACCCCTCCCGCCTCGCAGCCAACCCCTACTTCCTCTCCTACCCACACCTCGGTCTCACTCTCCTCGTCTCCTCCTCCTCCACCCCTCACACCCTCGAGAAAGTCATCCTTCACTCGAACCTGCCGGGCGAAGTCCAGTTCGGGCGGACAACGCGGGCGGCTTGGGCGTTAGTGCGCGACGGGGAGCGCGTCGGCGTCGAGGATGGGTGGAAGAGCGTGAAGGCATGCCTTGAGGGACGCGGAAACGGTGCGACAAGGACGCCTTCGCCGCTTGCGACTGGTCAGGCGGGCAAGAAGGGCAAGATGAGCGGAGTCAAGGAGACGAATGTGGAGGACTTGCTCGGGATCGAGTCGGCTGCGGGGTCGCCAAACGAACGTGGTGAAGCGCTGGGAGGACGCGGCGACGAGAAACCCATGGTGCTGGACCGGACGGCGGGAGAGGGCAGGGGAGGGGTCAAGGGCAAGCCGACGGGTGCGCGCGTGCTTGCTTGCGTTGCTTCAGGATGCTAGTGCTGACACTTACGAACCCGCAGAGATCCACGGCTTCCCCGGCATCGCCCTCGAGGTCACGCAGTCGGGCGACATCGAGACGGTCTGGTTGTTCTGAGCAGTCTTTCTCACTGTGCTTCGTTCTGCTTTGTTGTACCTATCGCGCACTTCTCTGCACTGCATCTTTGACTATGTGAACCGTCGTCTCTGCGGAAGTTGTGCTGCTTCGCTGCGTTTCCTCCTCCGCTTCTCTTCCTCGCCCCCTTTCCTCTTCGCACGTCTTCGTCCACTCCTGCCGCTCTTCCGGCTTCATCGCTGATTGTCCGTAAGCCGGACCGTTGTGTGCCGCAACAAGCCGCTCCGCTCTCGCTGCTCACTCAAGTCAGCTCCTCTCGACCTCTCGCCCGCTCTCTCGACAAGTCCGCGCGAGCATACGTGCGAGTACTCTATCGAAATTACACAGCTGAGGCATGCAGTACTGCAGGCGTGGAGAACGGAAGAGAGGAAAAGCGGACGACTGAACTCCTTTTAGTGTCGGGGGCGGAAAGAGAAAAGGCGTGGCTACACAGGTCGGATGCGAGGTGAGACGGGGCGGAATCGTTTAGCTGCGAAGGTAAATCAGTCAGTACACTCTGAACCAGTGGGAGAGACGAGACGGAAAAGACGAACTCGACCTCCTCGACCGAGGGACCGTCGTCGCCGCCGGCGCCGGGAGCACCAGCACCTCCGGGCATGTTGGGCATACCACCGGGCGCGCCACCAGCAGCGCCGTACGCACGCATCATGATCGCTGGAGGGTAGAAGACCGAAAGTCAGTACCGGGAGAAGGGGCGGCACGTTGCGGAATGGAGACTCACGGTTCGCGACACCCTCGAGCTCCTTCTGCTTCTCCTCGTACTCCTCCTTCGAGGCCTCGGCCGAAGCGTCGAGCCACGAGATGGTCTCCGAGATGGCCTTGTCGAGCGTCTCGCGGTCCGAGCCCTCGATCTTGTCCTTGAGGTCGCCGTCAATCGAGTTGCGGAGCGAGTAGGCTGCACGCGACGGGAGAGTCAGTACGGAAGACGAGAAGAAGGGAAGACGCGGAAAACGAACCGTAAGTCTCGAGGCCGTTCTTGGCGGTGATGCGCGCGGCAGCAGCCTCGTCCTCCGCCTTGTACTTCTCTGCCTCGCTGACCATGCGCTCGATCTCCTCCTTCGACAAGCGGCCCTGCGAGAATGGAGAGTCAGCTCGTCATTCGGCGGCGAGGAGAGAAGGAAGGGTCACGCACCTTGTCGTTGGTGATGGTGATCTTGTTCGACTTGCCGGTGGTCTTGTCCGAAGCCGAGACGTTGAGGATGCCGTTGGCGTCGATGTCGAAGGTGACCTCGATCTGGGGGACGCCGCGGGGCGCGGGGGGGATGCCCGAGAGCTCAAACTTGCCGAGGAGGTTGTTGTCCTTGGTGCGGGCGCGCTCCCCTTCGTAGACCTGGATCAAGACGCCCGGCTGGTTGTCGGCGTAGGTCGAGAAGATCTCCGACTTCTTGGTCGGGACGGTCGTGTTGCGCGGGATGAGCTTGGTCATGACACCGCCGGCGGTCTCGATACCGGTCGAGAGAGGGGCGACGTCGAGGAGGAGGAGGTCCTGGGTCTTCTCGGACGTGTCGCCGGTGAGGATGGCAGCCTGGACGGCGGCGCCGTACGCGACGGCCTCGTCCGGGTTGATCGACTTGTTGGGCTCCTTGCCGCCGAAGAAGTCGGAGACGAGCTTCTGGACACGCGGGATACGGGTCGAGCCGCCGACGAGGACAATCTCGTGGACCGACTGCTTGTCAATCTTCGAGTCGCGGAGGACCTTCTCGACGGGCTCCATGGTCGAGCGGAAGAGGTCCTGGCAGAGCTCCTCGAAGCGGGCGCGGGTGATCGAGGTGTAGAAGTCGATGCCCTCGAAGAGCGAGTCGATCTCGATCGTGGTCTGGGCGGCCGACGAGAGGGTGCGCTTGGCGCGCTCGCAGGCGGTGCGGAGGCGGCGGAGGGCGCGGGCGTTCGACGAGAGGTCCTTCTTGTTCTTGCGCTTGAACTCGGCGACAAAGTGGTTGACGAGGCGGTTGTCAAAGTCCTCGCCGCCGAGGTGGGTGTCGCCGGCGGTGGCCTTGACCTCGAAGATGCCCTCCTCGATCGTGAGGAGCGAGACGTCGAACGTGCCGCCTCCCAAGTCGAAGATGAGGACGTTCTTCTCGCCCTCGGACTTCTTGTCGAGGCCGTACGCGATGGCGGCGGCGGTGGGCTCGTTGATGATGCGGAGGACGTTGAGGCCCGAGATCAAGCCGGCGTCCTTGGTGGCCTGGCGCTGCGAGTCGTTGAAGTAGGCGGGGACGGTGACGACGGCGTTGGCGACGGTGCCGCCGAGGTAGGCCTCGGCCGTCTCCTTCATCTTGAGGAGGACCATCGACGAGATCTCCTCGGGCGTGAACTCCTTCTGCTCGCCCTTGTACTCGACCGAGATGATGGGCTTGCCCGACTTGTCGATGACCTTGAACGGCCAGTGCTTCATGTCGGACTGGACCTCGGCGTCGGCAAACTTGCGTCCGATGAGGCGCTTGGCGTCAAAGACGGTGCTGTTGCGCGGGAAGACGTCCCAAGTCAGCTCGCGCTCGAGTGCATCCGCTGAAATGCCGTCCTGAACTCACTTGTGGGGGTTCATCGCAACCTGGTTCTTCGCCGCATCGCCGATAAGACGCTCAGTGTCGCTGCGAGGAGGAGGAGCGAAGGTCAGCACTCGCTCGTTCGGCTCGCTCGGTTCGCACAGAGTCGACTCACGTGAAGGCGACGTAGGAGGGGGTGGTGCGGTTTCCCTGGTCCTGTGGGTGGCGAAGACGGTGCGAAGGCGGTCGAATGTCAGCGACTGTTTTCCATCTCGACCGAGTGTTGAGAGGGAGGTGGACGCACGTTGGCGATAATTTCGACGCGGTCGTTCTGCCAGACGCCGACGCACGAGTAGGTCGTGCCCAAGTCGATACTGCGCGCATGGTACGTGGTCAGCGAGCCGAGTCGAGTGGTGACGAGCGAGGTGAGCGTACCCGACAGCCTTTCCAGCCATTGCTTTTGATTGTGCGAGTGGTGTGTGTGTGCGGGTGTGGGTGTGTGCTGTAGTCTGCGCTGTGTTACTGCAGTAGAACAAGCGAGCAAAGAGTGAAGAGAGAGGGAGAGAGAGAGGAAGAGAGAGCCGCCCGCCGAGGTCGTCGCTCGCCTCGCCCAAGTTCCACAGCGTTCCCTCGCTCACTTCTCCCGCGCCATCCACCCCGTTCTCGAGCATTCTCACACTCACTAGCACATCGCCACACAGTCGACCCGCCAGCCACTCCAACTCCCCCGCCCGCCGCATCCCTCGCCGTCGAGGACGCCCTTCGTCCAGGTTTGCCACCTTCGATCGCCTCGCTTGCTCCCGCCACACTCGCTGGCGGGTTCCCTGCGTTCGGTACTGCTAGCTGGAGACGTTGCGAGGCCTGGCTTCCATAGCGAAGTCAGTTGGAGCTGTCGCGCCGTCTCGCACGCCTGTCTTCCGCTCCTCGCGACCGCTTTTCTGGCTTCGTCGCTTCCCTCGGCTTTCTAGCGGCTTCGCTACGCCTCTACTGAGCTTGCATCGACGTTCTCCCTGCGCGGACGACCAGGCTGAAGACGCCATTTACGTTTCTCTGACACTATGTACACCCCCCTTCCCTGGTCCCCCCCTCGCTCCCTCCCGACTCGCTCACTACTCCTCTCAGCCGTCACTCCTGACCCTCATGACTCGCTCAAGACTTCTGAGCACCCGAGCTAGTGTTCGAGGACTGTTCTCCCGCCGAGGACTGGTTTTGCTCGGAGGAGGAGGAGGAGAGTTCGTCAAGATGAACTCCTTGCTGCGTCGCGTTCTGCGTCCCACAGCACTCCTCAGCTCCTTCTCTTCCGTAGCTCGAGAGCCAGAGGGAGGGCGAGAGAGGGTGGGACGCACGGCATTCGGCTGCCCCTTGTCGCGCGCACGGAGCGAGTCGCCTCCTTCCCATGCTTGCGCGCCCGACTCCAACGTCTGTTGTCACATCCCAGATCAGCTCGGAGGGAGGAAAGAGAGAGAGAGAGAGGGAAAGGGGAGACGCACGCGCACGTCCCCGCCGTCTTTGAGTTTCTGTTCTACTGGGTCGACAAAGTGCTGTTTCATCCACACGGTTCACGAGGCAGCAGCCGAGGGGAGAGGGAGGGAGAAGAAAGAGAGTTAGCAGGAGCAGGAGGAGGAAGGTGAGGTGAAGGGGGGGACTCGCTTCGGACATTGTTGCGCTGTTCGTTCGTACACCTTTGCTCGAAGTTGCGAGAGAGAAAGCAGGAAGAGAGATGGAAGCGAGCGAGCGAAGGGGGTGGCGCCGGCGGAAGAGGCGAGGAGCGGTCATCGTGAGGTCAAGGCAACTCGGGACCTGAGAAGCGCGGAAGCGGGAAGGTACCGGCGGTCTCGGGATAAGCGGGATGCGCTTAGAATGGTCGAGCGCTTGTAGCGTTTGGAGGGGAGATCAGGACGTTGTGAGGCGCGGCCGGAGGAAGAGCGAGAGAACGTGGAGCGAGCGAGGAAGCTCGACGAGGACAGCGAGCGTGTCCAGTACGAGTGCGCATCACCTGCGTACATCTTGGCGACGTCTGAGCAGCGCGGATGTGCTTCCGCCGGCGTAAGGAGATGCGAGAAGCCGTCAAGACAGAGGACGGCAGTCGAGGAGGCGTCTCGCGGCAGCAACAGCTCTGGAGGGTACCGCCGCTCGCCTGTCGTTCTAAACATCGTGAACGACGTCCTGACCAACCGAATGTCCCACCAGACGGCCGTGGTGACGAGAACCGGCTCCAACTGATGAGAACCGCGAGAGGGTACAGCGGCGCGAGGAGACCTCGTGGAGAGACGGGACAAAGCTGCCTGGGTAGATCAGCACCGTAGCAAGCCATTCCAGCCATCAGACCCAGTGCATATCGCTGAGTGTAAGCGGAGAAAACGTTTCGAAGCGAGCGAGCTTTGAGCGCGTCCCTTCGCCTGCTCCTCCTCCCTCTCCTCCCCTCACACACCCTCGCACAGCCAGCCAGAATGGGATTCCCCGAGTTCACTAACCCCGCCGGCCTCCAGTCGCTCGAGTCGCACCTCGCCGACAAGTCCTACATCGAGGGGTGAGTGCGCGCTCCTCCCGCTGGCATCGTGGCACCCCCGACAACACCCTCGCCTCTCTCGCGCCCTGCGACGGTCTGGGAGGACGGAAATCGACCGGATGGAGTGGACCCAGAGCACAGAGCCTCATCTAAAGGATGAATATCTGCTTTGGTCCGTGTTGCAGAGCGAAGGAGCCTCAAGAACTCCGCCAAAAGCGCTGAAGACAACCAACCCTTCCAAGCCAGCTGATCTAGTTGGGGCTTGTGCGCTGGGACACTCTGTACCGGTCGATTGGGGGTTAAACAACCGAGTGCGAGATTGAGGACGCGAGCTGACCGTCTCCTCCTCCTCGCGTCGAACACAGCTACACCCCCTCGCAGGCCGACGTCGCCGTCTACAAGGCCCTCGCCTCTGCCCCTGACGCCGCCACCTACCCCCACTCTGCGCGCTGGTTCAAGCACATCCAGTCGTACGAGGCCGAGCACGAGACCCTCCCCGGAGACGCCTCGAAGCCCGCGTCGGCGTACGGCTCGGCCGTCGCTGCCGCTGCTGCCCCCGCCGCCGCCGCTGAGGACGAGGACGACATTGACCTCTTTGGCTCGGACGACGAGGAGGTCGACCCCGAGGCCGAGGCCCTCAAGCAGAAGCGTCTCGCAGAGTACGCCGCGAAGAAGGCCAACAAGCCCAAGTGCGTCTCTAGTCTCGCGCCATGCATGTGCATATGCATTGTGCTCGTGCATAGCTGTCGTGGAATCCCGTCGCTGACGCCGCCCGCGCGCGCAGGACCATCGCCAAGTCGCTCGTCACCCTCGACGTCAAGCCCTGGGACGACGAGACCGACATGGCCGAGCTTGAGGCTGCTGTCCGCTCCATCGAGAAGCCCGGACTCGTCTGGGGTCTTTCGAAGCTTGTCCCCATCGGCTACGGCATCAAGAAGTTGCAGATGTCGCTCGTCGTCGAGGACGAGCTCGTCTCGCTTGACGAGCTGCAGGAGCAGATTGCCGACCTGGAAGACTACGTCCAGGTCGGTCTTGTCTCATTGATTCTCGTCGTCGCCGTCGACTCCGCCACCTCGACTTCGCCTCCTCGACCTCCATTTTTCCTCGTTGCTGACTCTCTTTCTCTCCAGTCCTCCGACGTCGCCGCTATGCAGAAGCTGTAAGGCGCCAAGAAAAAACATCTCATGCCTCGACGCCGTTCTCTCCCTTTTCGACTTCCACCCAGCAGTAAAACCGAACTTGCGCGATGAAGGTCCCTTTGTTGTGAAAATCGACTGGTTCGACCACCACGCCGTCCTGACACGTTCTACAGACTGTCGACAAGCTGCTTTTGCCGGCTGCCGCCGCCGTTCTCGCGCTCGTCGACGTCGTCCGCCTCTCGTGCTAACTCCGACTCTTCCGCCTTTCCGCCTCTTTCCGACGGCTCTATCAACACAGTACAACGCTCTTCGACTGCTACTGACTCTACCACCGCCCCCGCTCCCCCTCCCTACCCTCCAAAACCCCAGCGCAAATGCCTAGCCCCACCCCCTCCTTCTCGTAAGGAGGCGCGCCCGCGGCCGTCCTTGATTGCGACGACCACGGGCGTGGTCCCATGGGTGGGGCTTTAACAAGCGAACTGGAAGAGTCGAATCTACTCTGAAGACGTCCCTCCACTCTTGATCGGATCTCTTTTTTGGCTGGCCTGCTCTCTTTCTGAGGGGCCTGGTCATGACAGATTGAGCACTATAAGCGACGTTACATTCCCCTTCTACTCTTTTTCACTGCTTCTTTTGCTGGCGTCGGCCCGTGCGTTTGGTAGACTCGCGACGCTCCCGCAACGAGACTTGCCTTCTCTTCCATCTCCGTTCTTGTTACGTGAGCTGTGAGGCTTACAGTCGCCACGGGCATGCGTATGAGCTGGTAAGGGAGACGAGTACGCCGCGGCGAGAGACGGCAGTCGCGAGGCGGGACGAGGAATTGGAGGAGGAATGGGAGCCCAAGGATGGCGAGCGATTGCCGTCACACTACCGCGGACGAAGCGTGACGAAGAGCATGTCGCTGTGGGCCAGACTGCGATGAAGCTGCTCAGGCAAAGTGGAGAGCGAAGACGAGGATGGGAAGGTCGGCCCGTCTCAAGCATTCTCCTCTCGCCAACGCTTCGCAGCGGACGCCCTCTCTGCCCTTCTTTCCATCGATCATACTTCTCAAAATTGCATGCCAAGAACGAGAGGCTCCGAAGCGGAAGCGGAAACGAGCGAGAAACGAAAGTGCGAGTTTTTGACGACGGCGACGATGAAGAGACTGTTGGGCCGCAGGGACAGATGAGAGAGGGTGCGGAGAGGGTATGTTGTACTGCTGATGGGATGCGGAGGCGAGGCGAGGGTGCAGCGCGGTGGCTTAGGTGAGGGTGTAGCCGCTGCAAGCCGACACGAACCGTTCGAACGGTCAGTTTCAACTGATACGACGTATGAATGGCTCGCTACGCACCCGTCGACACGCAAGTCGGCTCCAGTAGTGAATGCGGAAGCGTCGGAGGCGAGGTAGATCTGCGGGATGGCGGGAAGTGAGCCAGAGTCTTCCGGAGGCTCTGGAGGCGAAGGAAACTCACGACGGCGCCCTTCAGGTCCTCCGGCTCCCCGATCCTGTTCATGGGGGTTAACGAGGTCTATAGTAGCCTCTGGAGGTCAGCGGGCAATCGAAGGCGAAAGGAAGGAGGCGAAGGGGAGACGTACCCAGGCCTCGCGAAGTTCTGGCTCGCGGTCAAGGATGACGCGCGTCAAAGCAGTCGCCATGTATCTAACGCGTCCTCGAAGCGTCAGCGAGAGACGGTGGAAGTAGACGGAAGCGCTCGAACGCACCCAGGCGAGATGCAGTTGACCCGGATGCCCTTGGTCGCCCACTCAACGGCAAGGGACGCGCAGAGGTGCCGGACTGCAGCCTTCGAGGCGTTGTAAGGCGCTTGCCTGCGGGCGAGGAGGCGAGAGCAGAGGGGAAGGAGGAGGAGGCGGAGGAGAGGAAGGTCAGCAAGGCGGAGTTTTGGACGACTTGAGACGCGAACGCACGGCTGAGGGATGTCTGCGGATCAAGCAGAAGGTCAGTACATTCTCACTATGCGAGCGAGGCAGGGAAAGCTGACGCACTGACGGCAGCGCCCGACATCGAGCCGATGAGGACAATCGAGCCCTTGGCGTTGCGCTTCATCATGTCCTTGGCGGCCTCGCGAGCACAGTAAAAGGAGCCCTCGACGTTGACTCCCATAAGCTTGCGGAAACGGTCGGCTGGGTAGTCGACGGCGGCGTAGTTCTCTGCGAGACGATCCGGTGGTCAGTTTCGCTCGAAGGATCGCGCGGAAGGAGGTCGCTGCACGCACCGACGATGCCAGCAGCCGTAACGAGCGTGTCGACACGGCCAAACTTGTCGATAACAGTCTTGAAGCACTCCTGGACGCTCTCCTCGCTCGCGACGTCGCACCCGAGTCCAATAGCCTTGATCTCGCCCTTCTTGGCCTCCCCGTGCTCCTCGAACCACGAGACGAGGTCGACGGCGGCTTGCTCGGCCATCTCCTTGTCGAGGTCGAGGATGGCGATCGCGTTCGAGCCGGACTCGGCGAAGGTACGCGCGATCAGGTTGCCCAGCTGCGCGCAAAGCCGCGGGTTAGCACCGAGGTCACTCGTGTTTGCGTTGATATCCTTCTCCGCCCCCGTCTTCCCCAGGAAGGAGAGGAAGAACAGATGACTTCAGAGCCGAAGGAATAGCGCCTCACACCGCGAGCCGCGCCGGTAACGACACAGACCTGCGCGCCATACGTCGCAAAACGTCAGTACACGTTCGACCGCGGCAAGGGAAAGTTTGTTGGGCGTCGCGGAGCGGCGGGACGGAGCCTAGGGAGGGAGGAGAGTGATCGAGCCGAAGCGACGGCTCGTCCTCCGCAGTGGAGGCTCCGCTCGACAGCGACGACGACGACGGAGGAGGGAAAGGACGAAGCAGTGAACGCAGCGCACCTTGTCGGTCATGGAGAAGGAAGCGAGCGTGCGGCGAGTGTGTCGGCCGACGTCGACGTCGGGACCCTCCATCGAGTGGCCCAAGTCGCCGGGCGGGAACTCGGCCTCACTGCGCTCGCGAGGGAGTGTCAGGTTCGTCGAGCGTGCTCTGTGGACCTATCGAGCTGTCGAACGAGTCGCAGGGGGACGTACTCGGGGTATCTGAGCGAGAAAACGTGGTTAGCTCGTTCGACGGCTTCGACTCGCGCTGGACCTCGGGAACGCACGGGATCTTGATGTCCTCCTTGACAGCGACGATGGGTTCCTGTCCCTCGAGTACGGCGGGCGAAGACGAGACGTGGCGACGAGCGAGGGTCGTCTTTGCCGGGGACGAGACGAGTGGTGCTGCTGCGCGGGTGGACGAGAGTGCCCTGCGTGGGACAGCTGCTGTCCTGAGTGTCTTTACGACCGAGCGAGTGAACATGGCTCAAGCAGCGATGCTTCAACAGTTGAGCGAGAGTTGGGAAAAGTCGAAAAGAGCGGAAGCGAGCGAAGAGTGGAGGAGGGGCGGTGCAAATCTCCTCAGCCGGGCCGAACCCGTCGTCATCTGGACACGTCAGCCAGAGCACAGGCCAGCCGAGTGAACGAGGCGCGAGCGGGGAGTGGTTGCGAGGGAGAGGGAGAGCGGGTGCGAAGGAGAGGAAGCAGGCTCTTGTCAACTGGCTTCGACCGACGAACTCGGGGCAAGGGTCTAGATACGTTGCCGTTACTACGCGCGCAAGGCGAGGTGAGGGGGGACAATGCTACAAGAAGTAAGCGAGAGAAAGATGAAATTGTCGCTTCGAGGCGAGGAAGACGGGCTGTACATAATGTGTGTTGTTGCGAGGGTGCGTGATAGTGTCTGTTGGTAAGCGCTGGAGGAACGAGAGGTGCGAAAGTTGGAGGTTCGGGTGAGAGAGGAGACGGCGGGAGAGGAAGAACGAGGGACTAGGCGGAGATGGTGACGAATCCAGTCAGGGTGCCGATAGTGAATCCTCCCGGGTTGACCTGAGCGCCGTATCGTGTCGAGGCGATCAGGCAGCCGCAGTCAACGAGCGCGAGGCGAACGGCACGCGCGACGTGACGGCCGACGCGGCAGATGAGAGGGCAGAAGAAGGAGTCTTGTAGGGTGGTCAGCCATCGAGTCATGTCAACATGGGATGGGAGGAGAAGAGTAGGAGATGTGGGACGCACGATGGGACGGGTTGTGAAGGTGTAGGTGCCGCCGTTAGTGTCGGTCGAGAGGGGAGGCGTCGTGGTCGCGCCTGGTGGGGTGGTGGTAGATGTTCGAGGTGCGGATGAAGCGGACGACGGCGAGGAGGACGAGGAAGGCGACGAAGAGGAAGACGGGGACGTGGACGACACTGCACGGGTAAGTGGGTCACTGCTCGTCAACAACGGAGCGGGACGGGATTTTTCGCGAACCGGGTGGACTCGTCGTCGTAGCGGAAGACGAAGAAGAGGTCGAGCTAGAACTCGAGGACGAGGAGCTCGAGCTCGAGCTGGACGAGCTGGTGCTGCTTGAGCTTGATGAAAAGCTAGACGAGGCGGAGGACGAAGATGAGGAAGAGCTGGAAGACGACGAGGCTGAAGAACTGCTGGGCGTGGTAGTTGTGGATCTGCGGGAACGAAGGTCAGCCGCGGAACCCGAGAAGGACAGAGGAGCCAGCCGCCGACTTACGAAGTCGTGGTCGAGGAGGAGCTCGGTGGAGGCGTTGTCGTTGGGCTCGATGTTGTCGGGTCGGGCACGGTGCTGCTGGCCGTGGACGTCGAGACGACCTCGGATGCTGAGCTCCCGCTCAAAAAGCTCGTGCTGGTGAAGAGGACGGTTCCGACGCTGACGCTACTGCCGGTCGGCCGGTCCGACGAGCTCTTCGAGTCGCTCAGCCGCGCCGCGTTGTCATTCTTCTTCGAGTTGTTCAGCCCGACGCCCAACCCAACTCCGAGACCAATCGCCAATGCCGCGATCAGCCCGCAGATGGCAGCAATCACAAGCCACCGTCTCCGCCTCCACCAGCTGTCCTGTCCGTCGTCCCAGTCCTCGCCCAGCCCGTACGCTCCCGCGCCCGCCGCACCTCCAGCCGCCGCACTCCGCCCAGGCGCCCAATAAGCCGACGAACTCCCCGTATCGCTCCCCACCCCGCTCAGGGGCCGCTGGCCGCTCGACAAGTCGACCATCTCGGGGTCTTGGCTCAGCGGGAGGGACGAGTAAGGCTGTTGGTTCGAGAACGGGTCGGCAGAGTAGCGCGGGTGGATCTCTTCGGCTAGCTCTTCTCCGCCGTAGGGGTTCATCCCGCCTGGATGAGGCGAGTTGTAGTACTGGTTGTAGGCCATCTTGGCGGCGGGGAGAGGTGTGAAGGGACGGCAGGGAGGGGAGACGGATTCGCCGAGGCTGTGCAGAGAGTATGTTGTCAGCAGACGTCGGGAGGAGCTGCGGTGAGCTGTGTGCGCACCTGGTGGGTCTCTGACTACGCTAGCAAAGAGAAAGGCTGTACAAGAAGCGAGAGACGGTGTGCGAGCGAGCGGACGAGGACAAAGCGACGAGGATGAGAGGGTGGAGGAGGAAAACCGCAACAACGGGACTGCCTAGCTGGACAGACTAGCTCAGAGAGTAGTACGCAGTCGTCTTGTTCGTGAAAGTCTCGTAGCGAAGCGAGAAGCGAGCGAGGACGGCGACCTCCTTCTCCTCCTCCTTGCGAACCTCTCTCTCCTGCCACTCACAGCGACTCCTGCTCGCCAAGCTCTTCGTGATTGCAGTCCTGGCTCGTCAACAGGCTCTCCCTCTCTCTTTCGAGCTATACCGCCCGCTCGGCCGCTCGCTCTCCTCCCCTTGCGCTTGCCTGTCCACCCTTCTCCCCTTCCGCCGCGACCCGCAGGATGGTATAGACGAGCGGGATGAGTTGAGGGACGCTGACGAGATCGCCGCCGTCGAGGTCCTGCGCGTACTCGACCCGGAACACCAGTGCGTGCCCGTCCTCTTCCCTTTCACTCTTCGTTAACTCATGCTCCTCCGCGCAGAGAGCCGTTCGTCTCACTCGGAAGACTGTTTCTCGCATGCTCTGTCACGCCCCTCGAAGGACTGCTGCGTTTCAAGCTCGACAGCCTTACCTACGACATCTCGATCGGCGGACTTGCGCCGAGTCAGTCGCGTTTCTCCTCAACTTCCTTGCATGCTTCCCACTCATGCGGGTCCCACACAGTCCTCGACATCTGGGTCCCCCTCAAGACCGCTCGGGACGTCGCGAACTCGCTCGGCCGGCTCGACGAACTAGCTGCCTTGCTGGACTGGCAGACGAGGCGGGCATGGAGCGTGGAGGACAAGGAAGAGGGCGGCCTTGTTCATAAGTGCGTCTCATCCCCCCCGTGCTCGCTGGGAGGTCGTGGCTGATGGCGAGGTGCTGCAGCTGGAAGATCTCGAGCGACTTGATTGATCCGCAAGATTACAGCACGGCCAGCATGCTCGAGTGCGTCCGCTTCCTCGCCGTATCTCGATCAATCTACTGACGAGCTTGCCTGACATTCACAGCACCCCCTTCGCGCGCATCGAGCTCCTCTCGCCCGGCTCGCAAGTCCGCACGCTCTTGCCGCCGCTCGCATCGCTGCCCGCCTTTGTATTGTGCGAGCCGGGGGTCAACGAGACTTGGGACATGTTGTGGAGCAGAATTGTTGAATGGAGTGTCAGGGAGTACGAAGGGTTGAAGGATAGGCGGGAGGAGGAGGAGGAGCGGGCGGATCTGGAGGAAGTCGCCGGCGACTTCCAAGCGCTCGACTCGCAAGACGTGCGAACGCGCGCTTTCTACGACTCTGCGCCCGTCGTCAACCCCGAGCGCGATTCTGCCGCGCCAGAAGCAGGCGCCGACCGCTTCCCTCCCTTCTTCGCCTCCTCCCTGTCATCCCTTCTTGCACTCCTACACCTCATACCGAATGTACCGTCCTCAACCTCCGACTCACCCTCGTCATCGCGCACTCGAGCACAACCCGCCCTCTTCTCGCACCTCCCTCACATCCCGCCTCTCCCCCGCTCCTCCTTAGCTTCACCCTCCCCTCTCTCGCTGAGCACCTCGTACCCTTCACAGCAACTCTACCTCCTCGACACCCTCTCCCGCCTCTTCATACACGCCTATCGGTCACACCTCGACTCCCTGTCGCGGGAACGGTTCGAAGCGAGACGGAAGAAGCGTGAGGGGAGGGAGAGGGAGAAGAAAGATTGGCGTGAGAGGGTGGAGGGACGGCTGAGAGGGCTTGAGGGGGAGGTGTTGGGCGTCGGTGGGTCGGAGGGAGTAAGCAGTGGGCTAGAAGGAGGATTGTCGGCTCAGCTGGGCGCGCTGGAGGAGCAGGTTGAGCGGCTTACCGGGATGTTACAGACGTCGATGAGGGATTCGAGGGCACAGCGGGAGTCGTGGGGGGAGCGGCGGTTGCTCATGGGCGCGGCGTTCGTCGCTGGGTTGGCGGTGGGTGCGGCGGCGATGGCGGCTTCGGCGGCGGCGTAGGGACCGCATAGTTGACTGCAAAGCCTTCTCAGTCAATTGCCCTTACCCGCAATGGCGGAACGCTGGCGACGTTGACCTTGACCTGGTCCTCCTCGACTCGTCACCTCTGCTCGCGAGCTCAACGTCTCCCGAGGCCTAGTGCGCCTCTGTCCACGTCCGTGAGAGTCCAAAGAAAGCCATTGCGCTTTATCGCCAGCCCGACTTCGACGCTCAAGCTCCCCGATGCCCCGCCCCCTCGAGCCAAGTCCCTTCTTCCCCTCCTTCCTCTCACGCCTCGCCTCGCAAGTCACCCAGGATGCCCGTGAGTGACTCGCCTGCACTCTAGACGACGTTAGGCTGACGCTTGACCCCTTTCCGGCACACAGAAGAACGCTCACGTCCGTCGCCGCCCGCCTCGTCTTTTCCGCCTTTCAGCGCCTTGCACATTGCAGCTAACGTCTCGGGGCCCTCTCAGGACGTCTACCACGGCTGGCACGGCATGTCTGTCAATCCGCAGGCCTCTCCTGCTCAGCAGGCGGTGCGTTTCGATCCATCTTCTCCTGATCTGCGGGGTCTCGTTTCGCAAAGCAAGGCGACTGTCATTCACGGTCACTACTACAGTACGCCAGGGAGCAAATGGCCCAGACAAGCGTGCGTTGGAGCCTTCTCTCCCGTTTTACGCTGTGTATTGTTCGTTGACATTGACGGCCCTCTCCGCCTTTTCCTCCTACTTTCACGCCTCTATACGCCCTCCTGCGCCTCGGGACACCCTGATGACGTCCACAGAGCCATTTCCATGGTCATCACGGGGCCGCCCACAACGAAACGGCGGGAGATCAGGCCAAGTCGGTGCGTTCTCGACAGCTTCGATCCGTTCGAGTACTCCTCCACCTGAGAGGCCTGCTGAGCTGAAGCAGCTTGGCTCCCTCCCACAGAACGCCATGCACGGCATGCAGCAGACGCAGCCCGACGCCTGGAAGAACCGCTGAGCATCTCGAGGGCATGGAGGTGGAGGAAAGGAAGAACCGCTTGTCGTAGGAGGTTGGGCGATCCGCTTGCGCTTGAACTGCACTCTTTCCGAGCTTGAACAGCTTTAACGTTGCGCGCGAGAGTGTCTGCCAAGCCAGATCGTCGTAGACGTTCACTCGAGTTGGCAAGGTCCGCGTTCTCCTGCTCTCTCCCTCTTCCCGCTAGGCTGCACGTCTCTCGCCGCCTTCCATTGATCTTACAGAGGCGCTACAGCAGCTACACTCTGCCAACAGCCCCGGCGAAGCCAGCGTATCGCCTCTCTCGCCCCCATCCTCTCCTCGTCCCCGCATCTCGCGAAGGATGGGACTCTGCTTCTCCCGCCCGTTCGCTCCTTCCAGGCAAGCCAAACGATTTTCTTTTAAGCTGTACTGACGCTGACGAGAACCCCGCGACTCGCAGGCGCCACCACCACCATGTTGTGTGCGTTCTCTCCCTCCCTCTCCGCGATCTCTCCGCCAGCAGACTCATGTGCTTTCGTTTGAACGAGCGCAGCGTCACCTCTCCTCCTCCCCCTCGCCACCGCCACATGCATCACACCGTGTCCGTCCATCCCGCGCCGTGAGTCCACGCTCTCCTCTTCCTGCCATCCCGTCGGTACTAACTTGCCCTGCGTTCTTCCTTCGATGTACAGGCGCGGACCTACCTTCGGACCGGGACCTGGGTACGGACACGGACCGCCGAGGACGGTGGTGGTGACGCAGGGAGGCGGACCAGGGATGGGAAGGAGGAGGAGGAGGTGGTGAAGCGAGCGGAGGAGGTGAGCGCTTGAGCAGAGATGACGCACAGCGATTCAGCAGGTCGGAAGATAGGTGTGCGCTTGTAGCGGACATGCAGGCAGGCAGGGACGCTTGACGACTCGACTTGTAACACTATACACCTCGGTTGCGATAATCTCGATGGCATTCAACGGCGTGACGTCTGGTACTGCTTCTAGATGCGCACAACTCATATGACATGCGGGAACCGGGGAAGACGATGGGGTATGGAGGAGGCTAGGAGGACCCGTTGGCTGAGGGACTCTTGAAGACCTCGCGCCAGACATGTCGCAGTTCTGCGGGCGGTCAGCATCAGTCCAAAGCGCTCAGCACAAGAGCGACGGCGAAACGCACCTTCTAGGTCGCTAATGACGCTCACTCGCGCCGCCTCCTTCGCCGGTCCCTCCTTGTCCTCATCAAGCGGCATCTTGTCCAGATCCTCTAGCCGGTTCTCCTCTGCTCCCGCCTCGTCAAACAGCACGCAGTGACCCCAGCCAAGCGCGTTCGCGCCGCGGATGTTGAGGGCCGAGTCGTCGACGAAGTAGAGGCGGGAGAGGGGCGGAGGAGGGGAGGAGACGGCTTCGACGGATTCTTGGAAAAACTCTGTAGCGTACAGAGCTGTCCGTCAGGCCGGACGTGAGAGGTTGAGAGGTGGAAGCGCCGACGCACCTGCTTCAGGCTTGCAGGAAAAGTCGCCCGCTCCGTAGTCGCACGAGACGATTCCCTCGAAGAATTCCGAGATGCCTAGCAGCTTCAATACTCGGACAGCATGCTGCGCGTCGACCAGCGCGGGAGTCAGCGGTCGCTTGCGAACGAGAAGAAAAAGGGAACTGGCTCACGTTGACATAGGCATTCGTCAACGCCCAAACATGACACTTCTCCCGATCGATGTCTCGCAGCAGCTGTTGTAGTCGAGGGTCGACCTTGAGAACGGTTTCGAGGGGAAGAGCCTGGTCGCAGTGTTTGTCGTAGTCGAGCGGGTCGACCTTGTGATGCCGCACGAGTCCTCGGATCGCCAGGCCGTACGTCTGTGGCGATGAGCGGGTCAGAGAGCGACACGGCGCAGGATGGGGCGAGCGTTACGCACCTTGTAGTACTCGTGGTGCAGGTGCGCCGCTTCCTCCTCCGTCAAGCCCAACTTGCGAAAGTACGCTGCACACCAATCGAAGCAAGGGTCAGCCTCCCGTCAGTTCTACTCTGCGCTCGACCCTGCGCGCACCTCGAATCTTATCCTTCATCAGCTCCGCAATCCCAGCCTCCTTCGAGTCTGCGAGGAGGAGAACGTTCCGCCACTTCGTCAGCTCGCGCTTCGCCCGTCGGTTGGGCGTCGGACGCACAGAGAGTGTTGTCGATGTCGAATAGCACGATCAGCTTGTCGTCCAGCGGGGACGGTGGGCCGCGAGGGGTGCCATCGTTGTTCGTCACCAGGGCTGTGAGAAGCGGGTAAGCGGTGCGGGGCTCAAGGGCGCTGGATCGAACTCACTTGATCGCTTGTGCGTGCGTGGAACAGTCATAGCGAGCGAGCAAGCGAGCGTTAAGGACGAACAAGCACCACTTGCTCGTCGGCGGCTCACCCGCGGACAACGGCGACGACGAAGATGCCTTTCTTTTTGCGAGTCTGAGGACACGGAGAACTGTACAATGCAATCGTATCTACGGCAACAATTCTGGGACAAAGGAAAGGAAGGATGCGAGAGTGTCTGTTCGCAGTGAAGCGTTTAGGCGACTCCGCAGGCGGGCTGGGGCACGACGAGGCGCAATCCGGCACGACCGTTGTCGGAGAAGCCGAGTTCGTACTGGTGAGTCCTCGGAAGCGTTGGCGCAGGAGGGGAAGAGAGGCGGGACGGGATGGCCTTCGCCTCGAGGACCGGAAAGTCGTGCTTCGGCCAGCTCTTGTGGCGGTAGTACGTCGCGATGCACTCGTCGAAGGAGAGGAGTGTCTGGTAGACGGGCGCCATGTAGGCGGAAGGATGGAGCGGCGGAACAGGGTGAGTGCCCGTCTCGCCGGCGAGCGAAGGAATGAGGTCGAGAAGGGCCGAGAGGCTGAAACGGTCGATGTCGCGCCACAGGTGCGTGAGGGAGGCGTCGTGGGATGCGGAAGGGACGATGGAGGGAGTGGGGAAGTCGAAAGTCGCGTCGTTAGGAGTGCGAGGCGGAGTGGGAAGACGAGACGACGCCTCGCCAAGCGCGTTCTTGCCAGCTTTCTTTGCGCCCTTCGGTCTGGACAGGCGTCGGCGAGTGCGTGGCGGCGGTAGCGGCAAAGTGGGAGATATTGGCGAAGGAGGGAGGACAGGGATCTGGTCGACGCGAGTGTGCACGGTCAGCTTCATCCGCTGCATATGGAGAGAGAGAGAGCGCACCGACTCGTCCTCGAGTTCCTTCGAGACACAACCACGCTTCGTAGGCGAGCGTTTCTGCTCAGCCGACGTCGAGCGGGTATCGCGAGGGGTAGTTGAGCGAGCGGAGCGGGTGGCAGGCATCCTGCGAGTTGGTGAGAGCGTCAGTAGGCGAAGGACGGGCGGCGAGTATGCTCGACGCACCTGGCAAACGAGCGTGACTGGCGGGAGCGAGTGAAGAGAGAGGGAGAGAGGGAAAAGAGGGTGAAGGATCGAGGGTGGAAGCGGCCGGTGGGTTCGATCGACCGGGGAATAAGCTTAGCGTGGGAATCTGGCAACGGCCGAGAGACATCTCTTCTATCGAAGCAAGAGAGAGGAGTCGGAGCGGTCCAAGCGAGAGAGGAGGCGAGCGTCGCCGCAACGAGCGAAAGCGCTCGCAATGCGTGTGGATGTCTGGTGCTGCTCGAGAGACCTCACTTGAAGCTCTGAAAGCGTGTGCACTCAGCTGGAGGCGGTCCGGTGGTAGACCTGGTCTTTGCCTCGAGAACTGATGAGCGGCGGTGAGCGAGAAAAGCGGATGCCGTAGAAGGGTGCGACGGCGTGGAATAGCTGGCACGGAGAGTTCCGAGCGTAGACGATAGCAGCATGAGGGAGGTCGAGGGCGGACGAGGAGAAAGAGACGGGGCGAAAGCGCGAAAGAGACGATCGCCAGGCTCCCACGCTCCGACCGCCTTTCGCCTCTCACTGGCTTGCGGGACTGTCAGAAGTTCCTCTCGTTGAGCGCGAGCCGAAGCAAGTCTCCGAGCGAGCAAGAAGACGGTTCTCCAAGCGAGCCAAGCCATGCGAGGTCTATTCCGACGAGTCAAGCGAGTGTCTCTACCCATGCGAGCTGTACACGATGCAAGCGATGCGTTCCTTTCTCCAGTCTCGTCCACCCGTCCTCAGATCCCACCGCAGCGCATGAAGCCGTCATCCTCGACCTCCTCCGCCTTGACGACAAAGTCTCCCTCGACGCCGCCTGTCTTCGTCCAGCTCGCACCGGCATCGAAGGCGTCGTCGGTACGACAAGCCCAGTCGGCCCAGCACGGCTTGAGCTCGACCTCGGGACTGAGGGTAGCCTGCAAGCCGCGCGGGCGGAACTTGGGCGGCGAAGAGTGTGCGAAGGTGGGCGATGGGAGGGCCGGCAAGGCGGAGGGGAGGAGAGCCGGAAGGGCGGTCGGCGGAAGAGCAGGCGAGGGGTTCGGAGAACGGATGAAGGCAAAGTAGGCGGTTGGCGAGAGAGGCGAGGCGGGACGACGAGGAGGTCCGAAGGCGTGCGGGCGGGACATGGTTGGCGACGGATGGTCGACGAGGGCGTAGAGAGGCTGAGGAGCCGGCTGCGCCGCAAGAGGAGCCCGAGCGGTGCCTTCTGCGGCGAGACACGCGAGCGAGGAAGGCGGCTTGTCAGGAAATGAGGGGAGGGTCGGGGCGTGGACTTTCGGCACATAGTCGAGGACTGGAGGTGAAGGAGGAAGTGGCGGAAGAGACGGGGCAGGCTGGCTCGTGAAGCGCATCGAGGCGAGCTTGATGGTGAGGCTGCGCTTCTTCGGGGTAACCGCCTCCGTCTCCTCCTTGGTCTCATCCGTAAGCTCCTCGACAGTAGCAGGCGAGATAGGGGGAGAAAGCGGGAGACCCTCGGTGAGGACGGACGACAGAACATCCGGCTTGAGGAGATGCTCCGCGTCGAGTCCAGCGCGCGAAGCGAGGTCGGCCATCTTCTTGCGCAATGCCAGCGCCTCGCTAGCGAGCTTGTCGAGCGCGGAATCGTTCTCGGAGGGGGCGAAGGTCTCGCGCTCGTAGCTGTCGGGAGCAGGACGATCAGCTGGGTCGACGAAGCGGGAAGGGCAATCGCACGCACAGAGGGGTCGCGCGATGCCAGGTGCAGACGGTACCATGCACGATGCAGCTTCCGCAGACGGTGTAGTGGTCGCACTGCGCGGTACGCGGGAAAAGTCGGCGATGCAGCGGGACAGCTGATTCGAGCGAAAGAAAAGACCTCGAGACACGTACCTTCTCGCGCCGCTTGTCGCAAGGGTCGCAGCTCTTGTTGTCGCCGCGCTTCGGCTGGTAGTCTGGGTTAATCTTACCAGTCGAGTGACAGAGCTTTGCGATGATGGCGGAGAAGCCGGTCTGCGACGGCGTTCTCGGCGTCGCAGGCGGCGTGGGAGGCTCGTGACGCGTCTGATTCGTCGATGAGCTAGTCGCAACGGCAGGAGTAGCGGGAGGAGAGTCGCGCCTGATGGTCGAGCGCGTCGAGCGACGCGAAGGGGTCAAAGGCTCCTTCGCTCGTTCGGGCGACGAAACCGTTCTGCGCGGCCTCGGCGGTGCCCAGGCAAGCTCTGATGCGATCGAAGCGGTCTGGCGAGGAGAGCGAGCCTTGCGCGGTGTTGCAGGCGGCGTAGTGAGCGGCATGGGGGAAAGAGCGTCTGTACGAGCAGCCACAGGAAGTCAGCAAGGGGCAGCACGGTGAGACGAGAGAGGTCACGCACGATTGAAGGAGAAAAGGCGAGTGCCGAAGCGAGGAACAAGGAGGAGGAGGGAGGAGGGAGAGGGAGGAAAGCTCGAACGGGACCCGCGAGTTCGCGCGGCGCGCGCTGCCAGGACGCGTCGCCATGCAGAGCGAGGCCAGCCAACGGTTCGTCAGGAGCTTCGTCGGAGAGGAGCGCGAGAAGGGGTCCGGGCGAGAGGAAGAGCCGGCGTCTGTGGAAGCGGTCTGGGGCAGCGTGCGAGCAAAGAGGCGGATTGACAGCGGTGTATGCAGCTCCTTCAGCAGCTCACCAAGCGCACGCAGCGGAGCGAGGCTGGTGAAGAGGACGAACCTGCGAACCTCCTGCTTCGCCTCGAACTGCTCACTCGCCCACGCTCTTCCCGCTTTGCGACCTTGCTGATGGCTGACACGACTGCTCTCACCTTCGACGAACGCGTCCAGCCGAAGGCGCCTCCCCACACTCGACTACGCGGACCTCAAGCGCTTCTCGAGGACGTGCAGGCCCTTCCACGAGCTCGAGAAGGTGCGTCAGGAAGCCTGCCTGGCGCGCGCGGCTTCGCTTGTTGACGCTTGACCCTGCAGTCGCCCTCGCTCCACCTGAAGCTCTTCAGGCAGCCCTCTGACCCGGCCAACCCGCTCAAGGCTGGACAGCCAGTTCGTTTCCACCCTGTCCTCGACGTCACCTGGCTCAGCCGCCCCGATCTCGACGAGGCCGACATCACGGTCTTTCCGAAATCACGCAAACGCAACTTGGAGGAAGCGGACGAGCCGATGGAGGGAGCTGACCCTTCTGACAACGACGACGAGAGCGACACCGGCTCTGACGGCGTGAGACACTACAAGCCGCTCGACTTGCCCGTCGCCGCCGAGTACGCGACTTCTCCGCCCTCCACAAAGGTCATCTTCCTCGCCGGGACCGGCCCAGTCATGGCAGACAAGCGCGGCGTGCGCGTCCGCTCGGTCATCGAAGCCGTCCGAGTATGTGGGCGTCGCCAGCTTCCGCCGAACACAAGTTCAGGTCGCTCATCGAGCGCGGTGTGGGTCTGGAGGGCGGTCCTGAACCGACCGAAGAAGACTTGGAGGAGCTCGAGTCGATGACGATGTGGGACACGCTTGGCGACTGCACCTTCTGGGCCGGAATGAGCAGCGCTCGCGCTGTTGGCGACGACTCGGTGGCCCTCCGTCCGAACGAGTTTGACTGACTGCGCCGCTTCTTTTTCTGCTCGCCGGGTCGCTTGCTTCGGCGCGTCTTGCTCTGCATCTGGCTCCTACATTCACGCTGACCGTGCGTTGCCCTACAGAGTCTCTCGTACGTTCGCCGCTCGCAATTCACTTGACCTTCGCAATCGTCCTCCTTGCCTTCTGGCGAGCCCATTGTACGTTGCGAGGCTCGCCTGCATTCGTCTAGACCTTCACTGCTGCTGCTAGTCCACGCTCGAAAGCGCTCCCCACTTGGCTCGCCAAGTCAGCTGCCCTTCCCGAGAGCGACTTCAAGAAATGCCTCTTGCGCTTCTTCACCACCTTCGCTCCAGTAGCCTACGTTCACAGCACTCACAACCATGTCAGAGAAGGCGAGTCTGCCCTTCGCTGCCCCTGCAGACCGCCTCGACTGACGCCTGCGTTCTCATCACTTTTCCTCCCCACCTGTCCTCGTACCGCTCTCTCGCCCTCGACGGCCGGCCTACTACAGCGCATCGACTGGCACTCCATGATGATGACGGAGGACGACCCGATCAAGGTGCGTTTTGCCCTTGTCGCTGTTCTAGCGGAGCCAGGAGGAGAAGAGCGACTCGAGGCCGCACTTTGCGATGGCACTCCTTCAGGATGCCAGTGAGATGCGCTCGAGGAGCTCCGTCAGTTGTTGCGCGAGAAATTGTCGCTGTGGACGCGCGGACGATGCGGACCAGTTCGACCAGGCCTTATTCACGCCAGCTAACCCTTTCTCTCTGTCTCTCGTGCGCAGATCCCGACTCCTCGCATGGGCACTCCCGCTCGTATGGGCACCCCTCGTATCGCGACGCCCGCCCGCATCCCGACTCCCATGCCAGCTCACACGCAGGTCCGTCTCGACAGTCCCCTGTCCCTTTCCGCCCGACTGACCTCTACAACTTTCCCGCAGTCCGAGGCCGCCGTCTTCTACCAGTTCCTTGAGGCGCACGAAGACCACTCCGCAGCGCCCACCCCTACCGACGTCTGGCACAACGCGAGCTCCCTTTTCGCCTTCATGGTCGGCTCGGCCTGACAGGCTTTCACTCCCTCAGCCGGCTATGCGCGTCGACCCTCACCTTGACGCCGACGCTGCATACTCGTCGCTTCCACACTGGGCTTGGGCTTTCGAGGACTGAAGGGTCTAGGATAGGATTTGGGCCGGGGCACCTCTCTTGGGTTTCTGGCTGTACATACTGTACTCGTCTCGCACTGCATGCCGTCTCGCTATCCTGTTCTGCCAATCTCGGAGCTGGGCAATGCAGGAAGCGAGGCGGCGGTCGCGCCCACCTTTCCGCTTGGGAACACGCATACAGTACATTATGTATGCAATTTTTGGCTCGCTTTCCAACAAGCACTGGTGGTTTAGTGGCAAAATTGGACATTGCCAAGTTGATTACTTCGACGTTGTCTAGCCCCGGGTTCGATTCCCGGCCAGTGCATCGACTTTTTTGCTAGCTTTTGCCTCCTCTCCCTGCCCCTTTCGTGCGTACGGCGGGCTCCAGCGACTTTTTGTACACAGGTACAAAGGTTAATAAAGCCCTCAGAAGCCCTTGTACGATGCCGAGTTACCGCTACTCGGTTGGCGCTCTCGCTCGCTTCCCTACAGTCGCAGAATTTCGCCGGTTCCGTTGATTCGCCCAGTAAACACTTGCAGAGGGATCCAGGTCCACACCGGCACACTCTGCTGCTGCTGACGGAACCGCACCCGCACACTTCGCTCCTTCACCTCCACCTCTCGTCGGCACTCGCTGCACTCTGCGCAGAGCCACTTGAACCACTCAGACCAGCTCCCACACCGCTCTACCACACGCTACAATGTCGGGCGTAGCCGCTGCGTCGCCGTCAAAGACGGGCGAGATCTCTGGGACCGCTTCGGGCGGCGATTCGGCTCACGCACTCAAGGCTTCGACCACGATCGTCGTTGCAGGTGCCTCGGGCGACTTGGCGAAGAAGAAGGTGCGTCCGCTCACTCTCACAGTCGTGTTGGGGGCGAGAAACGACTTGATCGCTCGGGCATGACGCATCTGCCTGTACCGAGGGACGCCGCAGTGCGATGTGGCCTGATGGGGGCTAGGACGGCCTGATTCAGTCCCAGGAGTACTATGGGACAGGCCCGCTGACCCGCCCGCTCGTTGATGCCGCCTCGCAGACCTTTCCGGCCTTGTTCGGCCTCTACAACAACGGTTTCCTGCCCTCCGACATCCGCATCATCGGCTATGCCAGGACAAAGATGGACCCCGAGGTGAGCTTCCATGCGAGCACGTTGTCGCCCCGCCAGGCGACGAGGGATGCGGCCGGACGAGCGACTCGCGGTGTGGGGCAGGGTTGCGTGCGCGCGAAGTGGAGGTGTGTGGGTCGATGCAGCGCATTGGCGCTTCAATCGCGGACACATAGAGTTGAGGCTGAGGTTACGGAGGGAATGGCGCCGGCGGATAAGGCGGATCGCGACGAGGAGGTCTATCTCAGAACGGCGGACCTTCGCAATGTCCATCTTGCACAGCGACGGAACTGATGCCCTTCCGCCCGCCCCGTGCGCAGGAGTACCACAAGCGCGTCACGCAGTACATCAAGGCGCCGATTCCCGCCATGAAGAAGAAGCTCGAAGAGTTCCTCGAGCGCTGTTCGTACGTCTCGGGCCAGTACGACAAGGACGACGGCTTCGAGGAGCTCGAGAAGGAGCTGAAGAAGTGCGAGGAGACGTACGAGGACAAGAAGGCGCCCAAGAACCGCGTGTTCTACATGGCACTCCCGCCCTCTGTCTTTACCGTCGTCGCCGCCAACTTCAAGAAGCACAACTACTCCGAGGGCGGTATCAACCGCATCATTGTCGAGAAGCCGTTCGGGAAGGACCTCGAGAGTTCGAGGGAGATGCAGGTCGACTTGAAGAAGGAGTGGAAGGAGGAGGAGGTGCGTCACGGGTCCCGGCCGAAGGACTTGCGCCTTGCTCGCTCGTTGCGATGTTCTGTGCGACGGCCACGCCTCACACGGAGCATGCCGAAACGCGCAAAGGCCTGAGCCTGACCGTTGCATCCGCAGATCTTCCGCATTGACCACTACCTCGGCAAGGAGATGGTCAAGAACCTGCTCGTCCTCCGCTTCGCCAACGTCATGCTCGACGCCTCGTTCAACAAGAACCTCATCTCGAACGTCCAGATTACCTTCAAGGAGCCATTCGGGACCGAGGGTCGCGGCGGTTACTTTGACGAGTTTGGCATCATCCGCGACGTTATGCAGAACCGTGAGTTCGCTCGCGTAGGGTCCAGCTGTGGTACGTTGCGGGCTAACCGGGATTCGCACGCAGACTTGCTCCAGGTCCTCTCGATCCTCACGATGGAGCGACCTGTCTCGTTCTCTTCGGAGGACATTCGTGACGAGAAGGCGAGTCGGGCCTGCCAGCGATCCAGACTAGCACGCTGACGCTGTCCCGGCCCGCAGGTCAAGGTCCTCCGCTACATCCCCGAGATCAAGTTCGAGGACGTCCTCCTTGGCCAGTACACGGCGAGCGGTGACAAGCCCGGCTACCTCGACGACGAGACCGTCCCCAAGGGCTCGATCTGCCCGACCTTCGCCGCGTGCGTCTTGCACATCAACTCTCCTCGATGGGAGGGCGTCCCGTTCATCCTCAAGGCCGGCAAGGCGCTCAACGAGCAGAAGACCGAGATCCGCATCCAGTACAAGGACGTCACGCAGGGCATCTTCAAGGAGATTACGCGCAACGAGCTTGTCATCCGTGTCCAGCCGGGCGAGGCCGTCTACCTCAAGATGAACTCGAAGGCGCCGGGCCTTGCTATGCGCACCGTCCCGACCGAGATGGACCTCACGTACAAGCGCCGCTTCAGCGACCTCAAGATCCCCGAGGCTTACGAGTGCGTCGCGGTCCGCCCCTGGGGTGTCTCCTAGCTCGCAGCTGACGCTTCGTCCCTCCCCCCGCAGGGCCCTCATCCTCGACGCGCTCAACGGCGACCACTCCAACTTTGTCCGCGACGACGAGCTCGACATTGCCTGGAAGATCTTCACCCCGATCCTGCACTACATCGAGGGTGCGCTGCCTTCCCTCCGTGCCCTTCGGCACCCGCGCTGACTCGTCCCTTGCCCGCTCGCAGAGAAGAAGCCGAAGCCTCACGGCTACGCCTACGGTTCTCGCGGACCGGAAGAGCTCGAAAAGTTTGTCCAGGACAAGGGTGCCTTTGTCCGCTCGAGCGCCAACTACACCTGGCCCAGCACGTCGGTCCTCTGAGGAATTTGCGTTTACGCGGACCTGAGGCGCGTCTTCTTCTACCGGGTAGACAAGGGGGAGAGGAGAGGACTATGTACAGACGGTGCGGGCGATGTCAGTGCAGCAATGAAAACGAACTTGTTCTTGCGCGACTTTGGGTCACGGGAGAGGTCTTTCGCCGCCTCCTTTTCGCGTTGCCTTGCGAGGTCGCTGGCGTGTGCGTCGTTATCGAGTATCAGAGAGCTCGTCGTGAAGCAAAGCGGCCAGCGTTGGGCTCTTGCCCCCCTCGTCTCCTCCTTCGCCTCTCCCTCCTAACCCTCTCCGTCCGCCACGATCTGGCGCTCAAGTAATCGGCTGATCGGCTACTTACGAGTCTCCTCGCCATGAATGCACACCGCGCTCTCCTCCCAAGCGCCCGCTTCCCTCTCGCTCGCCTCATCAGCCTCGAGAAAACCTTTCTCCTCTTACGCGACCACGACGACCTGCGCGCTCGTTGCGCTGGCTCTGCTCGGCCTTGACTGTGCGTCAGGATGGTATGCCGCGCTCACCGGCGCCGGCTCGAGTGCTTGCGGAGGACTTGAATCCGGGGAGAGCTGGCGGGAAGCCGTCGCTCGTCGAGTTTGCTCGCCGCCGCTGGTCTGCCTCTCTCTCTCCTTCCTTACGCTCGAGACACTTTAGACGACGCACAACGCACAACGACGAGGAAAGGACACCCGGCTGTCCAAGAGAGCTTCACGAGATAGACGACGCCTCGTTCTCCCCGACTTGCGCTGCCCTCGCTTCAATCGCCATGACCGCGGCACACCTTCCGCCCCTTTCCGCCAGCACGACGCCCGAGTCGACGTCGCCGTTCTACCCAGGCGAACCATACAGCCCGACCGCGACGCCCGAATCTTCGCCCTCCTCGCGCTCCCTCTCCCTTTCCGGCTCGACGCCAACTCCCTCACGCCCTCTTTCTCTCGTCAATGAGAAGATCTTTGACACGCCCCTCGACGGACCCACCCGTGTCGGCTCTCCCCTCGAAGGACCGACGCGAGTAGGATCCCCTGCGCCATCCGTCTACGAGGAGAAGCTGAAGGGCGAGGTCGTCGCCGACCTCGAGAAGCAGGGCTATCCCGTCAACACTGAGGAGTCGGCGCCGGCGCCTGAAGAAGAGTACCCAGAGGGCGGACTGAGGGCGTGGCTCGCAGTCTTCGGCTCGACGCTCGTCCTCCTCTGCACCTTCGGCCTCTCCAACTCCTTCGGAACTTTCCTCGCTCACTACAAGACATCCCAGCTCGCCTCCTACCCTCCCTCGACCATCTCCTGGATCGGTTCAGCCCATCTCTTCGTCACGTTCGCCTCCGCCTTCAACGCCGGCGTCCTGTTCGACAAGGGCTACTTCCGGTACCAGCTCGCCGCAGGCTCGGTCGGATGGCTCATCGGCATCTTCAGTCTCTCCCTCGCCAAGACCTTCATTCAGATCTTCCTCGCCCAGGCGATCTGCATGGGCCTAAGTCTGGGGATCATGTTTGGCCCCTGCCTCTCCATCCTCGGCACCTACTTCCGCCGCAGAAGGGCGTTCGTCGTTGGGATTGCGGCGTCCGGTACGGCCATTGGCGCGGTCGTCTTCCCGGTCCTCCTCGGTCGCCTCTTCGAAGAGAAGGGCTTCGCTTTCGCCGTCCGCACTGGTGAGTCTAGCTGTTCTCGCTCATCTGCGCGGCTACTGACCCGTCTCTTCGCAGCCGGCTTCGTCATGCTCGCCCTCCTAGTCATCGCCAACATCGTCATTCGCCCCCGCGCCATCTCCAAAACCGTCGTCCGCGCTCCCCTCGCCTCGACTCTGCGCCGGATCGCCCGCGACCCCGCAGCCTGGCTCGTCTACGGCGGAATTTTCGGCACATACATAAGCTGCTTCATCCCGCTCTTCTACGTCGTCTCGTACGCACAGAAGTACAGCACGAACGCCGCGGTCGCAACTTATTCCCTCTCAATTATCAACGTACTCGCCTTCTTCTCCCGTATCGGCTCGGGACTCGTCGCAGACAGGCTTGGGACGTTCAACACCGCCATTCCGCTCAGCTTCCTCGTCGGCATCCTCACCTTTGCCATGATCGGTGCGACGTCGACACCCGCCCTCGTTGTGTTCCTCGTCCTCTTCGGCATCGCGCAAGGTGGATGGATCTCTGTCTCGGCGAGCGTGTTCATGACGCTGGCAAACGACGTGAGCGAGATTGGGTGCGTCTACCTCCCTCCTCCTCCTCCTCGCCTTCACTGACCCCGCCTGGTTTGCAGACTCCGCTCCGGCATCGGCTTCTTCTTCGTCGCCCTCGCCACGCTCATCGGTTCGCCTATCGCCGGCGCACTCCTCACCGCCACGAACGGGAGCTACGTCGCTGCGCTCTGCTTCGGCGGGGGAATGGCGATGGTTGGGACGGTGTTGCTCGTCTTTGCGCGCGGCATTCAGGTTCGGAGGAAGAGCTCGTCGGTCGTCTAGACACCCTACACCCCTAGATAGTCTTCTATACAGTCGTTCCTATCTTTTGTTGTCGCATTTCACTTGCATTATAGCATTAGCATTGTATCCCGTTTGTATTCCGCGCTGCCAAAGTCCGCTCGGAGATGAAACGACGTCCCCACCGGCGACGTCGCCCTCTTTCCCTCTCTCACACACGCTATGGCTCCTTCCGCTGCAGAGGAGGAACAGAACGCTACTGGACTCGCTGCTCGATCTGTCGCAGCCGCTCAAACAGCGTGCGTCGCCCCCCACCTCCTCGTCGGGTTTGACGTCGGTTGACCTTTTGCTCGACAGATGGCGGCTCAAGGCGTTCATTCCGACTGTGTTGAGGACGACAGCGAGCTACTACATCTGGGGCCGTGCGTCGATCCGCTCACGAACCACCTCCTCCATGCTGAAACCTCCCTTTGTCGTTCGAACAGCTCCGCAAGAATCGTGGCCCATCTCTATCGCGCTTTTCACAGCCCTAGCGCGCTACCAAGCCGCCTCCTCCGCCGCCGAGCGTCGGCTCAACCACGACCCTTCGAAACCGCTCGATCCCGCGAGGGTTATGCAGGCTAGTCGGAAGAGGCTGGAGCGGTGGATGGGCGGAGGAGGTCAGCCGAAGGGAGGGGCCGCGTGGGAGATGGATGTGCAGGTGAAGAAGAGGGAGTTGAAAGGCGCTTTGGAGGAGGCGGATTCGCGGGAGACGGGGGAACGGAGTTTCAAGGTGCGTCGGGCGTTCTTATCGTGCGATGAAGTTCGTGAGCTAACACACTTGCGCACACAGGCTGAATGGGTTGCGCACCGCTCGCTCCTGACAGGCGAGAGGCAGCCGGAGCAGAAGGTCATTCTTTATGCGCACGGAGGAGCGTATACGCTCCTGTCGCCCAAGACGCATCGTGCGCTGCTGTGTCAGATCTCGAAGGAGACGGGCGCACGAGCTCTCTGTATGTGACCTGACGGCGTGCTGCGTTTGCTACGCTGACCATGTCTTCGTCGCCGGCAGCCATCGACTACCGCCTCTCGCCCGAGACCAAGTTCCCTGGCGCACTGCACGACGCCGTCTCGGCCTATCTCTATCTCACACAAGGTGCGTATCTCGGCGACAGTTTCGCTCTGGGTGCGAGACTGACCTCACAGCGCAGACCTGAACATTCCCGCCGGCAACATCCTCGTCAGCGGTGATTCAGCAGGCGGCAACCTCGTCACCGCTTTGATGCTCTACCTACGCGACGAGAAAATTCCGCAGGTTGGAGGCGCGATCTTGCTTTCGCCGTGGGTGGACTTGACGTCTAGCTTGGCGAGCTGGGATGAGAACAAGGTGCGCTTGCCAGTCCCTAGTCGTAGAGGACGCGCTCGCTGACATGCTCATACCTCGGCAGGAGTTCGACTACCTCTCGCTCGAAGACGACCCGCACAACCCCGACCCGCTCAACCCGCCGCGCCTCTTCCTCCCAGCCGAGCCCGACTTTTCCAAGCTCCTCATCCACCCTTACGTCTCCCCCGCTCTCACCGCCGACCTCTCCAACTTCCCTCCGCTCCTCGTCCACTCCGGCGGCGTCGAAACCCTCCGCGACGAGCATTCGCTCTTCGCGCAACGAGCCGCGCGTGCAGGAGTCGACGTAACGCACGAGATCTTCCGCGACGGGGTTCACGTCTTCCAAGCGCTCGCAATGATGTCCTCTGCGACTGCGGCGTTGCAGGCGATAGGCGAGTGGGCGAAGGACCGGCCTGCGAGGATTGAGAAGGTCGATGAGGAGAAGGTGTTTGGGGAGATTGACGCGCGGCTCAAGCAGGCTTGGGATGGGCGGGATCGGAAGGCCAAGGGGGAGCAGGGGCAGAAGCAGGGCAAGAGGGAGAAGAAGGCGGAACGGGTCGCCAAGTTCACGTACGAGCGGGTCGTCGAAGAGGCGCCGCCCATCCGGTTGCGCAAGTCGGCGCACGAGGCGGCGAAAAAGGCGGTAGAGGAGAACGAGCATTATAAGCCAAAGGAGGGACTCACGACGGTGTTTATGGCGAAGAAGGCGCCGTCGCCCGGCGTCCTGGGGAGGCTCTTCGGCTCGTCGCACTTGTAGAGGGTGCGGTCGGACTCGTAGATGTCAGTATGGCTCTATCATTATCTTCGCAGTGCATCACAGCAGTATCTCGTCGTCCCTGCGCGGAGGAGGAGACAGGAAGAGTGCAGGCTTCTCCAAGGCTTTTCCCTCCCCGCTCGCTCCTTCTGTGATTTCTGCGCGCTTTTCTGAGCTATCTGTGACGCTCTCTGACGGCCCAGACGCGCTAGCCTGTCCCAAGTTGAACGACGCTCGCACCTTCTCCCCCTTGTCGCCGTCGACCCTCTCGCACGTCTCCCAATCACTCTCTTTCCCGCTTTTCCGCTCTGTTGGCCCTGAGGCGTGCTCTGCAGCCTCACAAAACCAGACACAGCCCGCCAAGCGCAGTCCCACCCTCTCTCTCGCCCCGCGTCGCTCATCGCAGCAACTCGCTCTTCTTCCCGCCCTCACGACCCAGCCGGACACGCTTGGACAGCACGCAAGACACGAAACGACACCTCCGAACTTCCGACATACAGCTCACACGCGCTCGACCGCCCTTGTCGCCTCTTCTCCTCGTCCCCTCCCCGCATCGAGGTACGTCAGGCGCGCTGTCCTCGCCTTTGCGTATCGCGCGCGGACTTGCAGAGCACAGTAACTGACTGGGTGCTTATCTACCTACATCTTCACGCCTCGCCATCGTCACCGCCGCCGCGCAACTCCCCACCTTGCCACGACTCGCGCGATCTGGCGACTCTCACGCCTCTCCCCGTTCGAACGATCTCTGCACACGCTCGAGCAGCTCTGAACGAATAGATCAGAAGCGGAACCCGCACATTCCTTTCGCAGACGGGATCCCCGACGAGGTGAGTTCGCACGTCCCTCCTTGCTCGAGCAGTTCTTGCGATTCCTTCTGGATCGCGGGCTCCGACCGTGCGCTGGCAATCGAGTCGCAGTGAATCGACTTGACGAGCGCATTGTTGGACTTCCGCTGACCCTGCTCGCTGTTCGCCACCACAGCCCCACTTTCGCCTCTTCTTCGACTTGAGGACCCATGTCGTCGCCGACAGACACGACCAAGACGGCGCCAGGCTCAACTGGCAACAAGGACGACTCGCGGTCTGGCCAGCAGTCGAACCGCAAGCAAGCTGCATCGCCCAACTCGCCTGCTCGCAACCGCTCTCAGCACGACCGAAAGCGCTCGACCTCGCGCGGTAACGGCGGCGCATCCTCTCCGACGAACGAGAGGAAGCCGCAGAACCAGCAGGGAGGTGGAGGAGGGGCAGGAGGCTCGCATGGTCGCAGGTCGAGTCGTGGTGGCGGACATGCAGGAAACGGTGGCGGCGCTTCAGGCCGTCGATCGAGCGGAGGAGCACACGGCGGCTCGAGCGGCGGCCAGCAGCACCACCGACGCGAGTCGCAGCAGAACGACGGGCTCGCCAACCTTCAGAACGTGATCTCCGATATGCCTCCTCCTTCGGGCGGTTCTGCGCGCTCTTCGTCCTCCCAGCCTAGCTCGCCTGCCCGCCAACGCTCCCAGCCAGGCGGTGGACTCCGCAAGAACCCCTCGGGCCCATCTGTTCCCAGCATCTCGGCTCCGCCTCCCTCCCTTCCTCCCGCCGCCAACACGCTGAACCCGACTGCCGGCGGCTTCCAGCCCGGCATGCTCGGCCCTATCCACGACATGATCGATGAAGGACTCGTCACGCCGACCGCCTCGCGTTTCGACCTTATGACCGGCATGCCTCGCTCGCCGACCGCTCCTTCGACTCTTCCTGATGCTGGCACCGGTTTCGGCGGTGTCGCTGCGCTCAATCAGAGCGCTTTCGTCTTCCCGCCGCCTCAGCCCGCGACGCAAGGTCTCGGCATCTCGAACCAGCAGCAACAGGCGCTCGCACTCCAGCAGCAGCAGTTCCAGCTCGCTCAGCTCGCGGCCGGGATGAACCCTGCGCTGACGGGTGCGGGCGGTGGTCTGGACGAGGCGAGCGAGCTCATCGCGGAGCAGCTTGCCATCCAGCAGCAGCTCGAGAACCTCCGACTGCAGCAGGAGAGCCTCATGGCTCGCTTCGGCGACATGCAAGCGACTCTTACCGGCCAGGCCGCCCCGCCTGTCTCTGCGCCTCTGCCTTCCGGTCCTTCTGGCCAGCACCGCCGCGTCTCGTCGTCGAGCGGTCACCAGCACCAGCCGTCTGGCGCGATGGGCTCGTTCGGCCTTCCCGGCGGTGCTGGAGCGGCATCCGGTCAGCAACAGCTTCCGAAGGGCCACGGACGGCGTCACTCAGTCCAGACGGGCAAGACAGCGCCAGGCGGCGCAAACGGCTCGACTGCAGCGCCGAGCGGTAATGGCGGTTTCGGTACTGGCTTTCAGTTCCCGCCGCGACCGCAAGGACAGCAGCAGGGCACGCCGACGCAGCAGCCTCGCTTCCTCGAGGAAGACCCCTTCGCGAGCGGAAACGACAGCCCGAGCGGTGGCCGCACGATGGGCCACCACCGTCGCCAGAGCGGCAGCGTCTCGAGTCTCGGCGGCTGGTCAATGAACATGAGCCAGTCGAGCACGAACAACCTCGCCGAGGCGCAGGCGCACTTGCAGGCTCTCGGTGCTTACCGTGCTTCGTCCGGTCACGCTCGCGTCCCCTCCTTCGGCATGTCGGCGATCGGTCCGGGCGGACAGGGCGGTCCTGGACAGCTTGCGATGGCAGGCTATGGCGGCGGCATCCCTCAACCCGGCTTGGGCGGCCCGAACGGCCAGAACCAGATGCGCAAGACGCTCTTCGCTCCCTACCTCCCTCAAGCCAGCATCCCGCCTCTCCTCGCTGCCGGCAAGCTTGTTATCGGCACCCTGCGCGTCAACAAGCGCAACCGCTCCGACGCCTACGTCGCCACGGACGTTCTCGATGCCGACATCTACATCTGTGGCTCGAAGGACCGCAACCGCGCGCTCGAGGGCGACATTGTCGCTGTTGAGCTGCTCGACGTTGACGAGGTTTGGGGGACGAAGAAGGACAAGGAGGAAAAGAAGCGCAGGAAGGAGGAGCAGGCGTCCTACGATCCCAAGACGGCGCGCGACCTCCGCAAGCAGGACAAGAAGAAGGACGACGTCGAGGTCGAGGGTCAGGGTCTCTTGCTCTTCGAGGACGAGGAGGTTACGGACGAGACGAAGCCACAATTCGCCGGCCACGTCGTCGCAGTCCTCGAGCGCGCGCCTGGCCAGCTCTTCAGCGGAATGCTCGGCGTCCTTCGTCCGAGCTCGGCGGCGACGCAGCAGAAGCAGGACGCCGAGCGTCGCGAGCGCGAGGGCGTCGACTTGCGCGGCGGTCACGGCCAGTCGAACGGTTCGACTCAGCCGCCGCCCAAGATCATCTGGTTCCGCCCGACCGACAAGCGTGTCCCGCTCATCGCCATACCGACCGAACAGGCGCCTGCCGATTTCGTCGAGCACTCGGAGAAGTACTCCGACCGCCTCTTCGTCGCCTGCATCAAGCGCTGGCCGATCACGTCGCTTCACCCGTTCGGCCAACTCGTCGAGGAGCTCGGCCCCATTGGCGACATCGAGACGGAGACGAACGCTCTCCTCAAGGACTGCAACTTTACCGCTGAGGACTTCTCCGACTCGGTCAACAAGTGCTTGCCGCAGACGCCTTGGTCGATTCCCGAGCGTGAGCTCCAGCCGGATGTGAGGCGCGACTTGCGCGACAAGCGTGTCTTCACCATCGACCCCGAGACGGCCAAGGACCTCGACGACGCCCTGCACATCATCCAGAACGAGGACGGTACCTTCGAAGTTGGCGTGCACATCGCCGACGTCTCGCACTTTGTCAAGCCGAATACTCCGCTCGACCGCGAGGCCCGCAAGCGCGCGACGACCGTCTATCTTGTCCAACGCGCCGTGCCTATGCTCCCGCCCACCCTGTCTGAGGAGCTCTGCTCGCTCAACGCCGGCTCGGACAAGCTCACTTTCTCCGTCATCTACACGCTCACGCCCGAGGGCCAAATCGTCTCGACCTGGTTCGGCAAGACCGTCATCAAGTACGTTTGTTTCGTCAGGGTCGTACGCTTCTCTCGCTAACGCTTCCGTCTCGCAGCTCGAAGGTCAAGCTCGCCTACTCGGATGCTCAGCATGTCATCGACAATGGCACGCTGCCCGAGGGCAAGATCGCCGACGCTGAGCTGCGCGAGGGTGTCGAGACGGACGTGAAGCGCCTCGCCGGCATCGCCAAGCACCTTCGTCATCGCCGCTTCGAAAGCGGCGCGCTCCGCATTGACAACGTCAAGGTCTCGTTCCGCCTCGACGAGTTCGGCCTGCCGGTCGACGCCCACGAGTACGCGCGCAAGGAGGCGAACGAGCTCATCGAGGAGTTCATGTTGATGGCGAACATCGCCGTCGCCGGCAAGATCGCATCTGGCCTGCCCGACCAGTCTCTCCTGCGTCGTCACGAGGAGCCGATCGACCGTCGCCTCGACGCGTTCGTCCAACGCATGCGCCGCCTCGGCCTCGACATCGACGGCAGCTCGTCGCACGCCCTGATGGACTCTATCGTCAAGATCACGGACCCGGGCGAGCGCCTCACTCTCCAGCACCTTAGCACCCGCTCGATGCAGCGCGCCAAGTACTTCTGCACCGGCATGCTCGACATCTCCAAGTACCGCCACTACGCCCTCAACGTCCCTCTCTACACGCACTTCACCTCGCCGATTCGCCGGTACGCCGACGTGATTGTTCACCGCCAGCTCGAGGCCGTCCTCGCCGCTCAAGCTGCCGCCGCGTCTGCCGAGGCGCCGACGGAGGCCAAGTTCTCGCTCGACGCCGAGGCGGTCTCCAAGATCGCGCAGACTTGCAACGTCAAGAAGGAGGCCGCTCGCCTCGCTCAGGAGCAGTCGCAGCACCTCTTCCTCTGCGTCCTCATCGACGACTTGACGAAGCGCTACGGTCCTGTCATTCGCTACGGCACCGTCATCGGCGTCCTTGACCAGGCCTTTGACGTTCTCGTCAGCGAGTTCGGCGTTGAGAAGCGCGTGCACGTCGATCAGATGCCTGTCGAGGTGCGTTTGCGGTTCTTTCCTCCGCTTTCCGGGCGCCATGCTGACAGCTGTGTCGCCGCCGCAGAGCACCGTCTATGACGAGCGCGAGAACTCGCTCCAGATCTTCTGGAAGAAGGGCGTCGACGTTCTCGCGTGGCTCGCCGAGTCGAATCAGGACGAGCACCTCAAGCGCCTACGCGCCCACGCGCACCACCACTCGAAGATGATGGAGGCCGACAGCGGCAAGGGCGAGGCGGAGAGCAGGCTCTTCGACGACGACGAGGACGAGGAGGAGGGCGAGATCAAGCAGGAGCGGCGTGTTCTCGAGACGGAGCAGCACAGGAAGTCGCGCGATGTGAGTGCACGCTTCCTCTCGCTTCCCGTGTCGGCCAATCGAGCTGACCCGCTTTTCCGAAACGATGCAGCGCACTCCGCTCAAGTTCCAGAACCTCAACACCGAGCACGGCCACTGCGCGCAGACGGTCAAGACTCTCGACGTCGTGCCCGTCATCGTTTCTGCCGACACCACCAAGAGCCCGCCCGTCCTCCGCGTCGTCGCCGTCTCGCCCTTCGCCTGAAGAAACCGCTCGCTCCTTCCTCCCACGCCACCGTTCCTCCGGTTCCCTCCCGTTCGCACCTCACGTTCACGCTTGTAGCCCATACCCTTTCATTGCACAGAACTCAATTCTCCTGTACGCTTGCGGCGCCGGCGTCGGGCTTTCTCCCTCCCTCCTGCTCTATCGCCGCCCCGCTTTCTGTGTCCGCTGCGCAGGTCGAGACCGCAGCATCCTGGAACGCTGTCTGCGCGAGCGTCCACATTCAGGGAAAGCAGAGACCACCGACCACCCCTCCTGGTCCGCAATCCTCCCCTCTGTCCTTCGCATCACGCTACCTGGCCTCTGCGCGCCTTTTTGACTCTGCACAGCGCTTGAAGAGACGATCCGAAACGTGTACTCGTCCCACGGAACCTCCGCGCTTACATCCGTCTCTCCGCGTCGTCCCCTTCGTCTCCTCATCGCTCTCGCACCTTCCTCGGCCACCGGCGACCTGCTGAATTCGCTACACGGCCGAGAAGGACGAACCAGCGAAGAACGGACCTCCTCGGTAGCGGGAATCAGGCGGATGGACGTGGTGCTGGCTCCTCCCGCTCACACCCCCGGTAGATGATCTCACTTCTCGCGCTCCTATCCGTGGGTCGCGCTGCCAGGAGGAGCGACGGACAAGAACGCTATGCATGCTGCTACTCGACCCCGGCCAACTAGCTGAGACGTCAACGTCCTCTCCTCATCCGTCTTCCCTTGATCTCCTCGTATCTGAGCGGAGCTACCGTCGAAGGGGACAGTGCTGAAGGCAAACCGCGCGGGGTCATTCCCACGTTCTTGGTGGGTGGAGGATGATCGAGTTCGCTCTCCTTTTCGCTTCTTCTCGTCGTCGGCATCGTCTTCTACCAAGCCTCCCTCTCTCCTTCGCCGCCGTTCTTGTCTGCACGCGCTATGGGACGTGCTAGCTACCCGCCGAGGATGATGCCAAGCGCCCGACACCTGTCTTGCGAGGGTGTGAGTTCGCCCTCGCCTCCTCGAGCTGACGAAGCGGTGCTCACGGTCGCTCCCGCAGTGTCGCAAGCGGAAACTCAAGTGCTCTCGGACGGCGCCGTGTGTTGGATGTACTCTGCGCGGACAAGAATGCGTCTGGCTCGACTGCAAACCAGGGTGAGGCGAATCCTCCTCCTCTCCTCCCGCCTTAATCTGATCCGTTCTGATCTCGCAGGCAAGGCGAGACGAGGGCGAGTCTCGAGGAAAATCTCGCCGAGATCGAGCGCCTGAATCGCGTCGTTCAGCAACTGCAAGCGCTACTCATCGAGCGCGACGGCCGACCCTACTATCCGCCCATTGCGCCTCCTACACCGCCTTACTTCGACTCGCACGCCTATGCTTACGACCCGACTCTTGCTCTACCGCCTGCGCCGGCCATACACGAAGCCCCGGTCATGCACTATCTCCCGCAATCCGTACAAGGCGTCTGGGTTCCCGCCTATCCGCCGCCAGCCTTCGACCAGCACGCGCAGTCTTACACACTCGCTGGAGCCGATCTGGCAGTCGACGTCGCTCCCTACGACTCGACGCCTCCTTATGCCGCTCTCGCGCGCCCATCTATCCATGGCCCGCCTGGAGCGTGGCACATGAGCGAGCACCAGCGCTCCTTCACAAGCCCGGCGGCCTTCCCTACGCTTTCTCGCCTCGCGCAGGAACACGCAGCCGAGCCTCTCGCGCCGTCCGTCAAGCAGACACCCCAGCCAGAGCCCTCGCACAGGTTGCCTTCCCTCGACGTCGACCTTCCCCCGACAAGCGTTCCGACTTTGTCGGCTCTTCTCGCCCCCGACTACCTCGACCCCATCTTCGCTCTCGAGCAGGGGTCGGCTCCGAGAGAGTCGACCCATCAGACTCCCGAAGAAGAAGTGGCATGGCAGGAGATGGTGGACATGCCCGCCGAGCAGGCGTGATGAGCTGGTCTCCCCTATCGCTCCTCGACCTTCCTTGCCATACTGTTCAGCTCTCGCTCCTGTTGTCTGTTTCTCTCCTCGCTCGCTCGCACACATCCGCACTGGCAATCCCGCAAACTCGTCGTTATTACCTTGTAGAGACCGTCAATTCTACCTTTATATCCTCATCGCTCGCTCGCACTGCGAAAGAGCGCATCCGAGAGACTGGGAAGCCGCCGGACGCCGTCCTCGCGAGCGTCCGTCCTGGTGAAGACCGGCTCGATCCTCCTCGCTTCGTCCGCCATCTCGACATCCTCCGCCTGCGCAATGCTCCGCAGCGGCGCAAGACGAATAGGCGGAGAAGGAGGTGCAGAGGCTGTCGGGGTCGTCGTGGCGAAAGAGGCGAGATGGGTCGTCAGGCTTTCTGTCGACGGGGTCTTCGGCTGGATCGGAGGGAGGAGGTAGTGGCCGCCATGTGGGAGGGTGGAGGAAGAGGACGAGCTGGGTGGGCGGGCAGAAGGAGGCGTCGTGGCGGAAGTCGGCGCGTGAGCGGAGCGGAAAGGCGTGAGGGCGGAGACGGCGGTGGAAGGAGTGGCGGTGGAAGGGGCGGTCGCAGAAAAGTTTGAAGTAATGCTTTGGGAAGCGGGACGACCGGGTATGGCAAGTGGAGGGAGGACGGCTGGCGACAGACGGCCTGAAGAAGCGGTGGAAGGTCGCCTTGACAAGGCGTGCGCACTTGGCGGTTGTAGATGCGCGTAAGGATGCGCAGGATACGGTGTACGAGAGGACGAGGGCGGGGCGACCGCATATAGGCCGGTCGATTGCGGATAGACCGCATGAAGCCCAAGAGCGGTGGAAGGCACTCGACTTGCGTAGCCGTACGCCCACGGAGGAACGGCCGAGGGATAGGCGCCTGGACCGTAGAAGAAGACTTGAGGCGCGACATGGTGCATCGGGTGGTACACGAGTGGTGGACCTGCCTGCCGCATTTGAGGAACCGAGGTAGGTCGACGAGGCGGCGGCGCGACGTCTGTTCTGCCTATGTGTGCACGTGGATGCGGGATATCTGGGCGCGGTGTGCTTGCTGGCGTCGACTTGGACGAGGCGGCAGTCGCTTGTCGCTTGGCCGCGAGGTCCGTATCGAGCGCGGCGAACTGAGGGTTCGTTCGCAGAATCTCGCCAAGCGAGCGCCGCTTCTTCGATGAGGCCGTACTCCCGACGACGTCGTAAGGTCTGGGACGTTCCTGTTCGATGAGCTGGTCCGCAAGGACCGCGAGCTTGTCGAGCTCGTCGGCAGGCATGTTCAGGGTGCGGGCGAGTGCGAAGACGTTTTGGCACAGCCGCGAGATGTCCGCGAGGTTGTGCTCGACGGCGACCATGGGGCTGTTGGCGAAGGGTCAACATGTGAGCACGGCGGCGTTGGCAGGCGCGAATGACGCACAAGGAGTCGAACGCTTCGTCGTAGGTGCATTTGACGTTGCGGAAGGCGCCTGTCCGAGGTCGGTGTCAGTAACGCAGAGAGACGCAAGAGGGTGACACCGAGGACGTACAGTTCGAGCATGGCCTCAGACGATCGCACTGCTGAGGTGTCCCTTGAGTGCTGCGGAGACCTCGACGAGTGAGCAGGGAGCGCACCTTGCTCTTCCGGATCCTGCAGGCATCGCAGTTCCTGACGCCGGTCCACCTCTTCTTGCGCGCTTGCTTCGGCCCTTCGTCGGTCGGCGGGTTGGCCGAAGTCGTCCGCTCCGCCTCGGAGGCAGCGGGTGTTGGCGATGGAGAAGAAGTCTGCGACGGTGCCGTGTCCGACGCGATACCCTGGGGAGACCCACGGCCTTCGTCGGAGGTGGCTGACATCTCTGCAGCCCGTGCGAGCAGCTTGAAGCGGTCTGCGAGTCGAGGCGGATGTGCCGAGGAGGGCGACGTCTCGACAGCCGCTTCACGAGGCGAAAGCGATGCAGGGATGCCAGCAGCAGACGCAGAAGAGTCCATGCCGAATCAGCAAGGTGCATGCAGGAGGAAGAGACGAGGGCGCTGCCTCGCGAGCGAAGCGCGGATGCTCCGTACTCGGTCCACGGGCCGGCGGTTTCGACTGCGAGGATCTCCATCGGAAAAGGCTCGTGCTGTGTCCGAGATCAGCGCCGGACGGTGAGTGGCATTGCTGCAGGCCTCATCAGTTTGCGTCAAGCGGAGGGAAAAGACGGCGAGAGGAAGTCAGTCGCAGCGAGAGAAAGCGCGCGCAGCGGCAAGCTAGTTCAGGACCAAGCACCGCCATGCCCCGCCGGCTATTCCACGGAGGGCGGGGAGGGAGAAAGGAGGGAAGGAGGTGCGAGCGGGTGTTGGCTGAATCGGTGCAAAGAGTGACGCGAAAGGGTTCGTCGGGCTGCAGCAGTCCTCGAGGCCGATGCAAATCTGCTCGCGAGGGTCGCGGCTCACGGCGGACGACGGGCAGTCGCCGTGCGCGGGAGAAGGAGGAGAGGGACGACGAGATGCAGGCAGGACAGCTCAGTTTGCGCCAGCTTCGGAAGTGCGCATTGCAAGACAAATGCAGGTGGAACGTACAGTGCGAAGAAGAGACAGGGAACAGGCGATGCGAGCTATGTACAGCAGTTAAGAAGCGACCCTCCTCAAGCGCAATTCCTGAATGGCCCCTTCACATGATGGCGCAATCCGCCGACGCAGGGTCGTCCGGGTCGCCACGGACGATGCGGATGCGGCGCATCGGTCGACGAGCCGGTGGCGATCCTTCCTCTGCATCTTCGTCCTCCGCCTCATCTCCCTCCCCCGCCCTCATGTTTGCGAGGATGAACGACAAGAAGTCGTTGGGCGCGATGCGAGGGAAGCTTGTGCCCGTCTCGCCACGAGCGTTGCGCGCCTTGATCCGCTCGTAGTCCTTGGCGAGGTTGGCCTTCTCGGCGGCGGCGAGATCCGAGGTCGGGCCAAAAAGCTTCACCGTTTCTTCGATGCCGCTAATGGCGACGACCGGAAGCGTAGGCGACGGCGTCATGACGTTGACGACCTGCAAGGGAGCGTTGTCAGCGAAGCAAGCGGGAGCGGAAGGAGGAAACACACGCTGTCGTCGCCCTTCCAGATGCCCGTCACCTTGCCCGACTCGCGGTCCCACGTGAAGAAGTTGCCGTCGTCCGAACCCGAGATGACCGTGTTGTTGTTGAGGAAGTTGACGTCCTTGACCGTCTGCGACGCAGAGGAAGCGGGTCAGTCTCTGGCAAGACGGGCGCGAGCTGCCGCATAAGGCGTACCTGCGTGTTGGCATGACCTGTATACGACTGGTGAGGTGCGACCATCGGAACGTCGGCGTGGTACTCCCTCCTTCGGCCGCGCGGCAGGAAGTCCTCCTCCTCCTCGCCGCCCTCTTCATCCGTCGCATCCTCGTCGTCCTCTTCGCCCTCACCCCGCGCTGAGCTGTCTCCCACGTCGTCGCTGTCGTCCATCAGTTCCTCCTGATCGCTGCTGTCCTCGCTCTCGTCCGCATCTCCGCCCGCCCCACTACCACCCTGCAATACCTCCAGCCTCTCCTCAAGATCCTCATGCTCGACAGGCTCGCTTGTCGGAACCTGTCCTTCTCCTCCTTCAACGCCGACCTCGCTGCCCTCGTCACGCAAGCGCTTCTGCGGCAACTCCCCCGTCGAGGACTCGGCGCTGCGCCCAGCTCCGCGCTTCTTCGCCGAGCGCTTGTGCTCATGCACTCCGAAAAGTTGAGCGGGTGTCGACATCGGTGACTCGGGAGCGGCAGAGGGAGGTTTCTGGTCAGGCGCGCGGGTTGCGCCCTCCGCGTCCTCGTGCTCATGCTCGTCTTCTTCGCTGTCTTCCGCCGCGCGCTGCTTCCCCTTCGAATGTTTCGACGCCGACGGAGGGGGAGGCGGGCGCTCGTAGGTCTCGCCGTCCGTATCGAAGAGGTAGATTCCGGCGCTGGAGTAGCTGAGAAGCAAGTCGCGCGGGTTGTCGGGCGAGAGCTTGGCGGCGACAATGTGGTGCGAGATCTCACCTTTGTGAGGAGTCGATGGATGAGGGACGCCGAAGCGGCGGACGCATTGTGTAAGGGATGAAGACGAGGGGTCGGAGGGTGGGGCGATGCCCCAGTCGCGGAGCATCGGGGCGCGGATCATGCGGCGGTCGTCTACGAGGCAGCTAACGTCAGTCAAGGCGCGAGGGACGATCTTCAGACGGAGACCTATGCGTACGAAGGAAAGCGTAAGGCGAAGTGCCGGCCACGACGAAGAGGTGCGGCCGCAGCTTGTTGATCGTGAGCGAGTACAGCGAGAGACCGGGGTAGTCGGCGAGAGGCGGAGGGCAGTCAACGTCGTCAGGCGCCTGCAGCCTCGAGGTACGGCAGTTGTGGTGCTCGCGCAAGTCGTGTTGCCTGCGTCAAGATCGTGGACCGCTCGTTCACTGGCTTGCCATTTCGGCAGTATCCCCAAACAGAGTGTCGGGCTCAGACGCACCTGACCGTCCCGTCCTCGCTGCAAGTCAAGAAGACATCCGGGCTAGCCTCGGTCGCAACTCGCTTGACGCGGTCAAAGTGGCAGCGGAAGACGCGCGTGCAAGCCGTCGCGTCCTCGTGATGCGTCCAAGGCTTGTGTCCTGAAGAAGCGGGAGGACGGATCGTGACGGAGCTGAGTTGCGGGTTTGTAGCGAGCGAGAGGTCGAAGACGCGGACTGTCGAATCGCCAGCGCAGCTGAAGAGGCGGTTCGACATGCCAGGAGCGAACTTGACGCTGAAGATATTTGCTCGGTGGCCTGTAAAGCGATAAGCGGGGTTAGCTATCGCCTTTGAAAGCAAGTCGTCGGGCGCACCTGTGTCGATGACCTCGCTCAGCCCGAAGCCGAGTCCCGGCGCGACGACTTTCGACCCGTCGTCTTGCAGCGTGTCCTCGACTCCAGGCGACCAGATGCAAATCCTGCATGAAGCAAGCTGGGTCAGCCTTCGACGAGGAGGAAGAGGGAAAGTCAAACGCACTTGGTGTCATCTCCCGCCGTTGCCAGCCTGCCCGTCTGCTCGTCCCAGCACGATGCATTCACACAGCCAGTGCTCCCGTACGCATCTCGGTCGACCGTGTGCCCTCGCGCGCCCCATCCTCCGCCATGCTGGTCCTTCTCACCGAGAACTTGAAGGAGGTCGAAACGGTTTTGCCAGGCGGGTGAGGCGACGAGAGAGGGATACGTAGCGGTCGAAAGCAAGGACGGGCGATGAGGAGGGTAGAGAGGGAGGAAGGTGAGGTCGAGGAAGGGAGATGAGGAGGTGGGGAGGGCTCCCGAGAGCATGGGCGAGCCGCAAGAAGGTGCAGCGCAGTCAGGTGTACTCAGGCAAGTCTTGCGAAGCGGTCAAAAGCGAGTCCGACAGCAGCGAGTGGCGTGGAAGAGCGAGAGAAGCATCCGCCCCACCTCCCGAGCTCGTCTTGACGCTGCAGCGCAATGGACAAGCGGTTCCAGCGCTGTAGAGGAATGAAAGGAACATCCTCATGCAGGGCAAGACGACCAGCGAACGAAGCGGCCGCGGAGATGCGAGAAATTGGTTCTTCTTGGATTCAAAAGGGAGAGACTGGCAAGGGGAGAGGATGGTGGGCAGCGAGGAAAGACAAACTGTAGCGAGAAAACGTGTATGCCCGGGCGGAAGGAGAGGGAAGGGAATGATATGGCGCGCGAGGGAGAGGGAAGGGAGGTTGCGGAATACGGAGGGATCGACATGCGGAAAGACGGGACGAGAGTGAGGCGGAGTAAGGGAGGCGAGGCTGGAGAAACAGGCGGCGGTTCGAGGCGGGCTTAGAAGTCGCCCTTCTTGTGCGCCGACTGTTGGCTGAACTCGACGCGGTGGGCGTCGAGGTCGAACGCGGCGTCGAGGAACTGCTGGATCTCGAGCGCGTGCTGCTTCTTTGATCCGGTCGCGACGGACGACGTGGGACCACGGCCGGCGAAGTAGCACCTGCGTGTCTTGTGGTTCTCCGTCTCGCGCATGGCCGTCTCGATACGAGGCTGGACGTAGGTCCACGCGCCGTTGTTGATCGGCTCCTCCTGGACCCAGTACGTCGTCGCGTTCGGGTAGCGGTCGAGGTGAGGGGTGATGAGGTCGTAAGGGAGGGGCGAGAGCTGCTCGATGCGCGAGATGGCGACGTTGGTGAGGCCGCGCTTCTCGCGCTCGGCGAGGAGGGTGTAGTAGACCTGACCGGCGCAGAGAATGTGGCGGACGACCTCTTCGGGCTTGGCAAAGCCTTCGGGTTCGGGCTCGGCGATGTAGCGCTGGAAGAGGGTCTCGGGGCCGAACTCGTCGAGCGACGAGCGGGCTTGAGGGTGGCGGAGGAGGTTCTTGGAGAAGAAGACGATGAGGGGCTTGCGGTAGTCGCGGTGGATCTGGCGGCGAAGGGCATGGAAGATGTTGGAGGGGATGGTCGGGTAGATGATCTGCATGTTGCAGTCCTGGATCTGGCGCGCCTGCTTCTCAGCCGACGGGTAGATGAAGGGGTGGTCGTCGCACAGCTGAAGGAAGCGCTCGATGCGGCCGGACGAGTGCTCGGGGCCCTGGCCGTCGTAGCCGTGCGGCAGCGACATGACGAGACCGGAGCGCTGCAGCCACTTGCGCTCGCCGGCAGCGATGAATTGGTCGATCATGATCTGCGCGCCGTTCGCAAAGTCACCGACTGCGGGCCGGCGTGAGAGGTCAGCATGGAAGCGCCTTGAACGAGAAAGCGGGCGCCGACTCACACTGCGCCTCCCAGATGACGAGAAGGGCGGGGTCGACGAGCGAGTAGCCGAGCTCGAAGCCGAGGACACCAAACTCGGACAGAGACGAGTTGCAGATGGTGACGGGGGCCTGGCTGTCGGAGAGGTGGCGGAGCGGGGTGAAGGTCTCGTCCGTCTTCTGGTCGTGAATGACGGCGTGGCGCTGAGAGAACGTTCCGCGCTCGACGTCCTGTCCGGACACGCGAACGTGGACCTTCTCGAGCGCGAGGGTGCCGAATGCGAGCGCCTCGGCCGTCGCGTAGTCGATGTTCTTGCCCTCCTCGACCGACTGACCGCGGGTCTTGAGGATGCGCTGGAGGTTGCGGTGGACGTTGAAGCCTTCGGGGGTCGAGGCGATGGCCTTTCCGACGCCCTTAAGGGTGTCAAAGTCGACGCCGGTCGCGCGCGCCTCGAGGACGTTCTCCTTCAACTCGCGCGGCGAGGGGAAGCCGTCCCACGACGACGAGAGCCACTCCTTGGACGTGGGCTTGTACTCCTTCGACTTCTCGTACGACTCCTCCATCAGTCCCCAGACCCACGACTTGTGCTTCTCCGTCTCCTCGTCCGAGAATGTCTTCTCCTTGACGAGCTGCTCGGTGTAGATCTGCAGCGTCGTCGGCTTGTTCTTGATCGTCTCGTACATCTTGGGCTGGGTGAACATGGGCTGGTCGCCCTCGTTGTGACCGTGGCGGCGGTAGCAGATCAAGTCGATCACGACGTCCTTCTTGAACTTGGCGCGCCAGTCGGCAGCGAGCTGGCACACGAACGTGACGGCCTCGGCGTCGTCGCCGTTGACGTGGAAGATGGGCGCGTCGATCGCCTTGGCAATGTCGGACGGGTACGGCGTCGAGCGGCCCTGCGACGGGTTCGTCGTGAACCTGCGGGCCAGAGTCATCAGTACCTCCCTCGGCTGCTCGCCTGGAACGCCCGCACGCACCCGATCTGGTTGTTGACGATGATGTGGACGGTTCCTCCCGTGCCGTAGTTGGGCAAGTCACTCATACCCATCGTCTCGTAGACGACTCCCTGACCCGCGAACGCCGCATCGCCATGCAAGAGGAGACCCATGGCGCTCGCCGAGTCTCCCTCGCCCTCAAAGTGCTGCAACGCCTTGGTCTTTCCAAGCACGACACCGTCCTCCGCCTCGAGGTGGGACGGGTTCGCGACGAGCGAGAGCGAGACGCGCTTGCCGTTCGGCGTCGGGCGGACGTAGTTGGCGCCAAGGTGGTACTTGACGTCGGCGGCAGCCTCCTCGTTCGGGTCCTGAGAGGGCGCAAACTCGGACAAGATGGCCTCGATCGGCTTGCGGACGACGTTGGCGAGGACGTTGAGCCTGCCGCGGTGGGGCATGCCCATGACGACGCTCTTGGTCCCGTGGTCGACCGAGCGGTCGATGAGGGCCTTCATCCCGGGGATTAGGGACTCGGCGCCCTCGAGACCGAAACGCTTCTCGTTCGGGTACTTGGACGCGATGAAGCGCTCGAACGAGTCGGACCAGGTGAGGCGGTCGAGAATCGCGCGCTTCTCGTCCGGAGAGTACTTCCACGGTTGCGGGATCTCGATGCGCTCGCGGATCCAGTCGCACTGGTCGCGGTTCGGAATGTGGATGTACTGGATACCGATCGAGCCGCCTGCACGCCATTGCAACTCGTCAGCGTGCAACACACGTGACCAGGACGCTCTCGACGTACAGTAGGTCTTCTTGCACGTGTCAATGATCTGGCGCAGGGTCATCTTGTCCGTCCCCGCGCTCTTGAACCGCGGCAAGATACCCGCTCCGAGTTCGATCTCCTTGTCGAGGTCCTTCTCGGTCCATCCGTAGTGCTCGATCGTGAGCTCGGAGGGAGTCGAGGCGTCCAGGTCGGCTTGTTGCATGCCCAGAGGGTCGAGGGCTGCGATGTGGTGGCCGCGGACCTGGAACGCGCGGACGAGCAGTTGGACCTGCACAGCATCGCGGGAAACGTCAAGTCAGCTACTTCGCTCGCCTGACGAGCAGAAATCGAACACTTTGGTCGCTGAGCGCACCTTCATGTGGTCCTCGATCTCACCGCCATCCACCGCGAACGAGACGGGCGCGGGTCCCTCGAGGCTGTCACCGAGTGAAGGGACGAGTCCGGGAGGAGACTGGTACGCCTGCTGCGAGGGGAGGCCGTTCTTCAGGCCTTGGAAGTAGGCGGCCCAGGACGAGTGGACGGAGGAGGGGTCCTGTTTGCGCGGGGAGAGCGAGGGTTAGTCAGGTTACTTTCGACTGGATAAGTACCGTCTCTGTGCTGCCAGCGAAACCCCAGCTGGCCCCGTCCCGATCGCATTGGCTGACCCGTCCTTCGCCGAGGCAAGTCGACTTCCGGAGACGAGAAGAGAGTGGGCGCAGCGTCCGGCGTCGCTCGAGGAGTGCAGCAGGGTCCCCAGCGAGTGAAGTGTGAGACTCGCCTTTTGCCAGCTCGCGTACATTGCCTCGGAGTAGGAAGCATTGGTGCCGTATGCGAAGTCGTCGGGTGCGCGTTGAGCGGTGGCGAGGCGGGGAGCAGCTGTTGTGAATGTGCGCCTGGGCAGAGAGTTGAGTGGTCTCTGCCGTGCGAGTTGCCTCAGCGCGCGAGTGGATGCGAGCATGGCTGGCGAGTGTTGGCGTGAGGACGAGGCGGAGAGCAGCGAGCGAGCGAGCGACGACACCCGCTCACCGCTCACTCGCACACACCCTCTCAGCCACAGTGGCACTGCAGAGATACCCTCAGACTACTGTACACACCCTTATACGCTGGGCCAGTCCAACTCCCAGCCCGCCGCACGCCCTCGTCGCCCTTCTCCAGCTCACCCTCTCACCCCCGCACACCGCTCACTGCGAAACTCGCACGACAGTGAACTCGGCTGGGATCGAGCGTGCTACTCGACATCTTGAAACGAGATCGGAGCAGGACTTGCGCACTCGGAGTGTCGAATGGGTTCACCGCGGCTTGGTCGACCATGCGAGGGTCGTCGGATGCGCTCTCGGGACAAGTGCTGCTCCCGTGCGGGCGTATGCTGCACAAGGACGTGGTATCTGAGCTCGTCGTGTCCACTCTGGCGCGCGGCATCAGACTTGCTGGCAAGGCGAGCGTCTTTCGACCGCCTCACTTGCTCTTCCCAAGGAACTACACGCTTCTTCTTCCGTCACCTCCTCGTCATTCACGCAGCTCCCTCACACACCCCCAACCCTCTCCCTACACACCGCCTCACAAACCCTCCAACACTCCTCCTCCCTCTCCGTATCCTTTCCTCTGCGCGGCTCCTTCCTCTTCCCAAACGGCACCAAATACTCGCCCCACCAGTCCCTCTCGGCGATTTGGGGAGAGGTGAGAGCGAAGAGGGTCGTGTAGGACCCGGAGGAGGGGGGAATGAAGAATCGGAGGAGGGGACGGGCGAGGGCGTGGGTGTCGTAGAGGTTTGAGGACTGCCCACCATTGTCCTCGTCAGTCATCTCCTCATTCTCTAGCGAGAGGACGGGAGCGAAGGGACGCACCACAAACCCCGGATGCACACTCAGACTCCTCACGCCCTTCTCCTTCCCCCTCCGATCCAATTCCCGCGCGAACCAGATCCCGGCGAGTTTCGAGACCGAGTAGCGCAGCCAGGGGGAGTGGTGGGTTTTCCTCAGGGCCGAGGCGGAGGAGAGTGAGGGCGACGAGAAGGGGTAGAGGGAGATCTTGGCGCGCGGGCGGGAAGGAGGGGGACGGGTCAGTGTGTGGCGCGCGAGGTGACTGGGCGCGGAAAGAAGGGTGTGTGGGAGTCAAGACGTACAAAGTTGTGAGCGAAGGAGGAGAGGACGACGACGCGCGAGATCTCGCCCGTCAACTGTCGAGAGGAGGGAGAGAGGTTCGTCAACTTCGCTCCAACGACTGTTCCGTCTGCGAATGCACCTGATGCGTCTTCTCGAGCAGAGGAAGGAGCTTGTTGACGAGCAGCCAGTGTCCAAGGACGTTGACCTGGAACTGCTGTTCGACTCCGTCCTGTCGCCCTCGAAACCCGTCAGCCTTCCTGTGTACCGTCCAACCGCGACGCCGTACGCACCTCAGTCAACTTATAAGGCAGCGCCATGATCCCCGCATTACAAACGACCCCATCGAGCCTCTGCTCCCCCTCCAACACCCGCTCCGCACACCGCTTGACACTCGCCAAACTCGCCAGGTCCAACTCGACGTACTCTAGCTTTGAGCGGATCGAGTCGCCGTGAGTGGACGAGAGGGAGTCGATTGCGGAGTGGACTTTGGAGGACGAGCGAGAGGCGATTAGGATGCGTGCGCCGGCGAGGGCGAGGAAGCGGGTCGTTTCGAGTCCCTGTACGTTCAGTCCGTCGCTCGGTCAGCCCCTGCCTCTCCTCAAAGACCAGTCAGCAAAGACGCACGATGCCCCCATGCCCGCCCGTGACGAGATACACCTTGCCCTCGAGCGATCCAGGCGGGAGTTCCTGCGGGGGATCGTAAGGCGTGCGTTTCTCCGCGCCGATGCCGGTGATATCTGAAAGGATGGTGAGCATCCCTTGAAGCTGGTTAGAGGGCGCAGGAGGAGCGAGGGAGAGGTTGCCGGTACGGGAGAGTTGCTCGGGGAGATGAAGTTGGTCGGAGAGGCGGTGCAGGCGAAGTTGGGCGTCGAGAGTGAGCTGGTTGAGCGAGCGTAGTAGAGTGTAGCGTGCAAGGAGCAGAGAGAGCAGCGTGAGGAGGAAGGGGACGAAGGAACACGGCAAACTGGACGAGGCCGAACTGGCGACTTTCGACCAAGGGTCAAGGTGGATGCGCGTGCTCGCATCGCCAGCGAGCGAAGCTGATGGGGCTGTGGAGAATGCGCGAGGACCTGGTAAAAGCGTTGGAGAATCGAAGAAGCGAACGAGGGGACGAGAGCCCCGAGCTGCGAAGGTCAACCGCCTCCTCCTCGAAGCGAACGGGGTATCAGCGGGTCTACATAGCATGACAGCAACATACGCACTGCACAGATAGACACACTCGTCACTCGTCGCCGTCGGACTCGCCCGACCCAGCCTCGTCGTCGCCCTTCGTGCTCCTCCCGCTCTTGACGCCCACACTGCTCTTCCCGTCCTCCGTCTCCATCTCCTCCTCCTCCTCCTCCTCCTCCATAACCGTCCTCGCCTCCGCACGCGCCGCAACCTCCCTCTCCCCCTCCCTCTCCTGCCTGGGCTCAAACCTCGCCCACTCATCCGCACCTTCGATGCGCGGCTCGAACCGCTCGTCCCCCTCCCCTTCGTCGCCCGGCATACGGATCGAACTGAAAGGCCTCAAACCCTCTTCGATCGCGCTGTGAGGGAACGCACTCCGCATAGGCGAGAGCGAGATGCGGCCGAACAAGCCGCTTGACGAGGCGCTCGTCAATGCACTAGGCGTGCGGAACAAAGCCGAGATGGACGAACCACCTGCACCGGCTGAGGCGGTCGCGCCTGCTGCATCGACGCTTAGAACCGGCCTGCCGGTCGTGAGGAGCGCAAAGCCGCCTGTTGAGGTACCGCTGACGGGACTGACGAGCCAGCTCGACCGACGGCGCTGGCCAGGATCGACGAGAGGAGGGTCGACATCTCGTGCGAGAGGGCGGTACGGCTCAACGGCGGCGTAGGCTGCGGCGGAAGAGCTGGGCGAACTCGAGGCAGCGGGAGGGTCGGTCGGGTGTGAGGTGATGTTCGTCGAGGCGGGAGCGATACCGTTCGAAGCTGCCCAGGCGAGTGCAGCTTGTTGCGCGAGTTGGCGTTGCTGGTCTTTGGGAGAGGCGGGCGTGCCGTTCGTACCGGGCTGGTCCTGCTTCTTCTCGCCCTCCGCGTTCCCGTCCACACCATTCACACTCTGCTCTCCCCCCACCACCCCCTTCTCCCTCCCAACCTCCTCCTTCCTCGCCCTCACCCTCTCGCTCTCCATCGCCCGATCAAACCTCTCCTCGTGCCCTATCCTCCTCAAAAGCCTGTTCCCCGGATCACGCTGGCTCACTAATGCGGAATGACGGGTATGCGCGAGGGAGGCGATGGAGCGAGGGGACATGAGAGGGGAGGGGAGGACGGGGTAGAAGAAAGTTGGAGGAGGGGCACGGGTGGGAAAGCTGGGAAGAGGTGGCGGAGCGCGAGACGGCTGACTGAGGAAGGTCGGGTAGGAGGGATAGGGCGGCTGCGCGGGTGGTGCGGCGGGAGGACGAGAGGTCGTGAAGGTCGCATCGGGAGTGGGAGAAGCTGGGCGAGTCTGTGCGCCTTCCGTCGCGGAGCGCGAATGACCATTCGTTGACGGAGCTGGCAGCGAAAAAGGCAGGGCAGAGGGGAGAGAGGGCGGACCGGACGAAGGGCCTGAGGGGATCGTAACGCGGAGAGACGGCTGAGAAGGCGGTTTCGAGGTAGACGTCGAGGCTGGATGCGCGTTGGCTCCGGCTTCGTTGGTCGCTACGGCGGATAACGCGTCGAGCAACTCGTTCGAAGAGACGCCCTCGGTAGGTTGCGGTGGGACAGGGAGCTTGAATGGCGACGAGCCAGTAGGCTGGACTGGCGGAATCGGCAATTGGTAGTCCCCATCGACTTGCACATCGTCGAGAGCCGAACTGTCGAAACCGTGAGGAAGCGCAAGCGCAAGCAACCCTGCCGCGCCTTCAAGCGGGCTCGCCTTCTTCTTCCCACCCTGCTGCCTTGCCCTGGACCGGAGTGGGACGTCAACGAGAGTAGGTGGATTGCGCGGTTCGCGGCCTTCGCGGACGGAAGCAATCAATTCGCGAGCGGAGTAGCGGGCTGAGAGGGCTTGGATAATCCGGCGGAGGCGGTCGCATTCGGCGTGGTTGGCGTTGATCACGCCTTGAGCAGAAGCCCATTCCGCGCTGGGTGCAGCTCAACAGTCGTCAGCGGGCGTCCATTCAGGAGCAAGACAGTGAGGCGCACATTTTGATCGGGGGTTCGGCTCGCCAAACGCAAGTCTCGCCGCGTAGCTGGCATGAGGTACAGTTGGCGTGTCGCGAACACTTGACTGTAGGTGATGAGTGCGAAGGTCAGCGTCCAAGGCGTCGGACAAGGCCGTGGAGAACGCACTTTTGCGAGAGCGGCAGTTTTCGCCTGCGAACCTCGCGAATCGTCAAATGCTGTTCGACCGTGGAAAGGAATGTCAGACGCACAGCTCGTCGGCAGTCCTGCAGGCCCCTTCTGGCCGATATGCGTCGTGCCCGCGCCCTTCGAACCCATCGCCTCCTTCAACCGCTTCGCCTGCTTGCTCAGCCCGCTCGCCTTCTTGCCCGACGATAGCGAAGGCTTCTTCTTCTTCGCGCCCTTCCCATTCGTCGTCGCCGGTGCGCCTGTGTCGTCCTCGACGAAGATATCGCCGTCCGCGTCCGCATCGCTTCCCGAATCCTGGTACAACTCGTCGTCCCCGCCCAGCTCGTCCATCGACTCGTCCCCGTCTCCGACCTGCACGTCACCCAGGCTGCTCTTCCTCGCCGATGTAGAGCGGGATCGGCGACGCTGGGTTTGACCTACTCGAGGCGGGCTGAGGGCGAGGAGGACCGGGTCGATAGGCGGGTCCATCGTGGTCGCAGCAGCAGCAGGCCTCGTCATTGCCCGTCAGACGCGTCAAGAGCGAATTTCGAGAGCCTTGTTGACGCGGCGCTCAAAGCGCTCGAGGCTGGCCGAGGGGAGCCTGCGAGCGCGAACAGCGGGTGCCCTCGAAGCCGCAACAGCTCAGCGCGCGTCGCTGGGTGGGTGTAGGCAGCGTATGCGGGCGTTCTGATGCAGCGAGAATAGCGCTGAAGGCAGAAGAGCGGACGCGCTCGCAGATATGTCTACGGGATGTCCGGGCTGTTGGAGAGGAGGTGCGCCAGGCTCGAGCGCGCGACCGTGCTCGCTCAGAGACTTGTCTGTCAGCCCACATCCTCGCTAAAGCACTGGAAGGCGACTCTGCCGAATGCGCTGCTCATGTTGTGCAGCGGGAGACGAGGGAGGACGGGGAGAGCGGGGCGAAAGCGAGTTGCGCGAGTTGCTGGCAGGTCTTGCCAGTCTAGAGCAGCTCAGCAAGCGCAGTGTCGTCTCAGCAAGCCTTCGAGCGGGCCATAGTGAGCGGACGAGAGCCAACACCAAGTCCTCGTCGACGTCTCCCGCTCGTCAACTTACTTCGCCTCGCCATGCTGTCTCTCCGCCTGCCCAGCCTGCGCTCGCAGGCACGCACTTTCGCCTCGACCGCACGAGCAGCGACCAACATCCCCGTCCGCGCCGTCGAGGCCGAGGGACAGTCGCACGTCCCGGCAGAACGCCCAGAGGGCGCTGTGACCCAGGCCGGCGTTGTTAGTGGTGCTCCTGGTGCGTGAGAGCTCGCTGTATCTGCGAACGAGCGCAATCGGAGCTGACATGGGTTCGTTCTCTCCCTCCTCGTCCTCATCGCTCCACCTCCCCGACAACTTCGGCTCGACTCGCCTTTAATACCTCGTGACCGCCTGCTATGCTTTCTCATTACTCTTTCGAACCGCCTATCGCGCCTCACTCATCCGGTTTTCGTATTCACGCCCCCACTCCTTGCTCCTCTCTCTCCCGACCACCCAGACGAGCTCCACCGTCGCCCCGTCCGCATCTTCCGCCCCGCTCCTTCTCCCACCTCTTCCGCCAAGGGCACCTCGCACCACTGGCGCATCGACTGGTGCGCTCGCCGTCCTGATCCGCTCGGCTCTCGCTTCCGAAACCGGTGCTGATTCTTCGTTCGGGAGTGCACAGGGACATTCTGCAGGGTGCAGGGCGGTGGGAGAACCCTTTGATGGGATGGTGCGTTGCGGAAAGCTTTCATCTTTCTCGAAACGCGAGCGAACTGACCTCTTGTCGGTTCTGCAGGGCATCCTCGTAAGTCTGCGGAAGATGGGCGCAAGCTCTGTCCCACACAGACGAGCGCTTTGCTGATGATCCCTCTCTCTATGTTCCGCAGCGGCGACTACATGCAGGGCACGCATCTCAAGGTTCGCCCATTTCCCCGTCGTCCGCTCAACCCTCCACCATTGCTGACATCTCACAATCTCGTGCAGTTCAACAGCAAGGAGGACGCCGTCGCGTTCGCCGAGAAGCAGGGATGGGAGTACTACTGCCAGGAGCCGCAGGTGCAGAAGTTTGTCCCGAAGAGCTACGCCAAGTGCGTTCGGGTTCTTTCGCCTGCTTGTCCTTCCCATTGCGCAAGAGCTGACAAGTCGTCCGGGTCCGTTTTGCGCAGCAACTACGGCTACACGGCTAAGAAGCTGCGGATCCACCACACCAGTGCGTCCGCGTCCTGTTTCTCTCGCTCCTTCACTCGCCTGCTGACCCGCTCGCTTTCTCTCTCGCAGAGTGATTGGTCCGTAGAGCACGCTTCTCTTTCTCCACTGCACCTGCTCAGCCAGGCAGATTCGTAGCAGCACTTTTTTCCTCCAGCATTGTAAACCCGCGGTTCCCTCCTTCCGTCCGTCCGTTCTCTTCCCTCCGCACGACGAGCAGAGTGGCCTATCCCCTCTGAGTCCGCCGACGAGCTGCCTGCTGGCCATTTGCGAGACAGGGCTCTTCGCCGGGCGGAGCGCTTCCCGGAGCCTGGTCATCGCGATCGTTTCTTGTTCGCCGCCTTCTTCTCGCTCTCGCACTCGCTGCACACCCTCGCCTGGCTTGCATACGCGCGTGCTGGACTGCTCGTGCACACTGCCATCTCCGTCAGCCAAAGCGCGGCACTCGCGCGACCCGCGCGCGTCTCTCACCCCAGACTCAGCCGAGGCTGCGCACACGAGCAAACACCCCTTCGTCCTCGGTCTCGCCAGCACTCGCGACGGGCGCAGTAGGCGTGTGGCAAGATGGGAGACCCGAAGAGGCTGTTGACGGGCTCGGGGGGACACCGGAGCAAGAGCTCCGACGTCGAGGAGGGACTGTTGCCTCTCGCGCAGAACGGGTCGGGTGCGCAGTACGAGAAGGGTGCGAATGGGCACGGCGCAGGACGACGGAGGAGCTCTGTCGGCGTCAACGACTTGGGCGGAAGGGTGCTGGGCGTCGTTGCGAGGACGAGCTGGACGAACCGATTCGTCTTCGTCGCACTCGTCCTCTTCTGCCTCAAGGTCGTCCCCTTACCGTACATCTTCTCCACTCCCTCACTTCCTCACCCCATTCCCAGCCTCATCGCCCGCGCCGAAGCCGAACACGCCCGTCGGCTCGCGAGCGAGCCCCAAACTCTCGAAGAAGCCTACGCGCGCTACACCGCTCGCCACGGTCGTCGACCGCCCAAAGGCTACGACGGGTGGTACAACTTTGCTGTGCAGCGGGGCGCGTGCAGGATCGATGGGTTTGACGAGATGTATCGCAGTTTGCGGGTGTGGTGGGGACTCGAGGGGAGCGAGATTCGGGATAGGATGGACAGGTTGGGAAAGGCGGGACATGGGGGGCTAGGGAGGGTGCGGATACGGAACGGGAGGCTCGTCAGGTGGAGAGAGATGATTGACGAGGGTCTCGGAGTGGGCGCGGCGAACCTCGAGGGATCGCAGGCGCGCACGGCGTGGGAGGAGATGCTCGACGAGTTGATCAGGGAGGGTGTGCGGTTACCAGACGGTGCGTCATCTGCTTCCCCTGTCTCTTGATCCGCCTAACTCGCCTGTGCCTCCCGCAGCCGACTTCTTCATCAACCACCTCGACGAGCCGCGTGTTGTTATGCCCTACGAGTTGCGGACAGACCTCGAGAGCCGAGGAAAACGACGAAGACGTGAGTAACGCGACGATTCACCCGCAGACCCGCTCGCCTGACTTGTCGCACCCTTCCCAGCCCGCTCGCCCGAACCCGAAGAACCCGTCTTCTTCGACCTCGGATGGTCAGGCGCACGGCCAGCCTACGACACGATTCGGCAGTCCTGTCCCCCTTCCTCAGCCGCTCGCCGCGCCGCCCTCTCCCCCGCACCCGGCACAAAACCGCACGTCTCGCAACGGTACACCTCGGCCTTCACCGTCCCTCCTCAACTCGGCTCTTTCCTCTCAAACGCCGAACTCGAGCGCCGGTCGTGGTGCGACCAGCCCGACTTGCAAGAGCTCCATCAGACTTTGATCCGCCCGCTCAGCTTCAGCTGGTCGGAGCAGCCTTTCCCGGTCTTTTCCAACTCGAAGCTCGAGGGTTTCAACGACATCCTCGTGCCGACGTGGTACCATTGGTATCAAGAGATGCCCTACCATGAGCATGAAGACGTTGAGTGGAAGGGCAAGGCGAATCAGGTGCGTTCCTTCCGACCTTCTCACTCGTCTCGCGCTCACCTCTCGCATTCGCAGCTGTACTGGCGCGGGACCAACACGGGCGGCAGGTCGGTCGGCCTGAGCTGGATGGGATGGATGCGCTCTCGCCTCGTCAGCAAGATGAACCGCCTGATCGAGTGGCGGCACTACGACCAGGTCATCCTCGCCGGACCCGACAACAAGACTCTTGCGATGACTTTGCCCTCCTCCGCACTCAATACCGCCCTCGCCGACGTCGCGTTTGCCTCGCCCGACCGACACGGCGACAGCGAGTCGCTCGAGACGCAGTCGACCGAGCCCTCGTTCCGCTTCACCGGCCTCGTTCCGTTCGCCAACAACTTTCTCTTCAAAGCCATCCTCGACATGGACGGGACGGCGTACTCGGGACGCTTTCCGGCGCTGATGGCGTCGCGGTCGGCGGTGATCAAGTCGCGCCTATTTCTCGAGGCGTTCGACGACACCCTCATCCCGTGGTACCACTACATCCCCCTCTCGATTCGCTTCTCGGAGCTCTACAACCTCCTCGCCTACTTCTTCGGCCTCGCCTCGGTCCCCTCCATCGCCGAAACGCAAGGCTTTCCAGCGCCGTCCTCGCGGGACTTTAACGCGATCCGCCGCGGCCGGGCGCACGAGGAGGAGTTATACGCCGTCGCGATGCGCGGGCGGGAGTGGGCGCAGAAGTGTGCGAGGAGGGACGACGCGCTGATTTATGCGTACTTGCTTGCGCTCGAGTGGGCGAGGATCACGGCCGACAACCGCGAGTCGGACCAGTGGTCGCTCTTGCTATAGACAATTGGTTACCTCGTTGTACATACGCATAGCTCTCTCGCAATGCATCCAGCACTCGCAAAGTCCCCGCCACGGCTCGCCGTCTTCGCAAAGGCCTGCCGACTCTCACTTGTTCGCTCGTCTCGCTCTCGTCACACTCGCTCGTGGACACTCTCGCTCGCACAATGACTCACTACGTACCTCGCTTGCTACGCTCGACGACTCTCGCGGCACGCCCGGCGCTCGCCGCCTCTGCTCGTACCCTCCCCACACGCCCGGCTTTCGCCTCGTTGCGACCAGTCTCGACGACAGCTTCGAGCGCAGGGCTGGGCTTGACGGAGGACCAGCTCGAGGTGCGTTCTTCCGACACTCCCACCGAAGCAGGGGCTGACGACTGTCGAGCACAAAAGCTGCGAGAGACGGTCGCCTCGTTCGCACAGCGCGAGATCGCACCCATCGCGGCGGAAGTTGACAGGAAGAACGAGTTTCCGATGGAGATGTGGGAGAAGCTCGGCGAGATGGGTCTGCTCGGCGTCACGGTCAAGGAGGACGACGGAGGATTGGGCAAGGGGTGCGGTTTCGACGATTTCCTTTCGCTCCGCTATGCCGTGAGGCTGACTCACCTTGCTTCGACAGCTATCTTGACCACTTGATCGTCATGGAGGAGGTACGCCGGTCGGTCAAGCCGTCGCGTCTCTCGGCTAACACGCTTTCTCCTCCAGATCTCGCGGGCGTCCGGCTCGATCGCGCTCTCCTACGGCGCCCAGTGCGTCTCGCGCAAGCTCTCCACCATAGTACGAGACTGACGTTTTCCTGCGCAGCTCCAACCTCTGCGTCAACCAGCTCAACCGGCACGGCACGCCCGAGCAGAAAGCCAAGTTTCTCCCGAACCTGCTGAGCGGCAAATTCGTCGGCTCGCTCGCCATGTCCGAGACTGGGTCTGGCAGCGACGTCGTCTCCATGAAGCTCAAAGCGACGAAGACGACGCGGGAGGGAGAGGAGGGGTGGGTGCTGAACGGCGGGAAGATGTGGATCACGGTGCGTTGGCAGCGTCCACAGTTCGGCTTGCGACGTCTTCTGCAGCTCGAGCATACTGATGGGACGTGACGTGCCCAGAACGGACCGGACGCAGATGTCCTGATCGTGTACGCCAAGACGGAGCCTGATGCCGGCTCCAAGGGCATCACCGCGTTCATGTGCGTGCTTTCGCTGACAAAAGCGGGTGAACTCGTTGACAAGAGGCCTTGGGCAGCGTCGAGAAGGGCTTCAACGGCTTCTCGACCGCGCAGAAGCTCGACAAGCTCGGCATGCGCGGGTCCAACACTGGCGAGGTGCGTTTCCCGAGCCATGTCTCTGTTCCGAGGCTGAGGTATCGTTCGCAGCTCGTCTTTGAAGACTGCTTCGTCCCCGCCTCGAACGTTCTCGGCAAGCTCAACAAGGGCGTCGGCGTTCTCATGTCCGGCCTCAACCTCGAGCGCATCGTCCTGTCCGGCGGTCCGCTCGGCTTGATGCAGGCTGCTTTTGATGTGCCTGCTATCGCTCGCTCTAGCCGCGAGCGCCTCGCTGACTTCGCCTGCCTCGCCCGCAGTACGCCCTCCCCTACGTCCACGAGCGCAAGCAGTTCGGCGTCCCAATCGGCACCTTCCAGCTCATGCAGGGCAAGATCGCCGAAATGTACACGAAGGTCAGCGCGTCGAGGGCGTACTTGTACAGCGTGGCGAGGGGTGCGTTGCGCTTCCTCGGCTTTTGCGAAGGTATCGCTGATCCGCCTTCTTGCTTGGACAGCTTGCGATGCGGGACAGGTGACGAACAGGGTAATTCGTCCATCTGTGTTTCGTTGTGGCGTCAGACGCCGACGCTGACGAATCTTCGCCTCGCAGGATTGCGCCGGCGCAATCCTCTACTCCTCGGACCGCGCGACCGAAGTCTGCCTTGAAGCGCTGCAGATGCTCGGGTGCGCGCTTTTCCCCTCACTAACGACCGACGTACTCGCTGACGGAGTGTGCTGAACGCAGCGGAAACGGCTACACAAACGACTACGAGGTTAACCGTTTCTTGCGCGACGCGTTGCTGTACAAGGTTGGAGCTGGTGCGTCGCGCTGTTGACGCTGTGTCGTAGCGAGACTGACGAGCTTTCGCTGCTCGCAGGCACCCAGGAGATTCGGCGGATGCTGATCGGACGGGAGTTTAGCGAGTCGTCTTGCCGCGCTTCATCTCGCTCCTGCGTTTTCTTACCTCGCTTCTTTCCATGCTCACAGACAACGACTACGCTGATGCTGGCGCGTTTTAAGCCGTCGAGACTGCGCCGGCGAGGGTAACGGACATGGTTGCTCTCCATCTCGACGGCATGGCTCCTTGTAGAACGGACTCGAATGTGATACAATCTTGCATAACAATTCAGCTCTCGAAGCCAGTCTGCGGAAGTTGCGGGCTTGTCTCGACCTGACGGAGAAGAAAAGTGAGCGGGATCGCGAGGAACAGACCGCAAAGTCGACGCACCAGAACTTCTCCAAACTTGCCAGCCAATTGTTCGACCGTCACGCCAGCCGAGGCGAGTTCCCAGTCGTCCAATGCGACCGGTGCAACTCGCTTGCCCTTCTTCCGTACGCCGTACTTCTTTTCCTCCCACGACATCGCAAGAGCGTGGGCGGCGTCTGGCTCCGGCCCAACGAAAGCCAAGATCCTCGTCATCTTGTCCGAGCGGATCCTGCCTTCCGTCGCCTCCTCGAGCACGTCAAATCCCTGTGCAACTACGTCGTGGCCCTTCGAGACCGTGACCTGCACGAGGACGACGGCCGAGAATTCGGGAAGGACGATTATCGAATCGTATGTTGCGTGATTTGGGGGCAGCTTGGCGACATAGGCGCGATCAAGAGGAACGGCAAGGTTGGTGGAGACGTGGAGTAGAGGAAGGCCGGGGGGAATGTCGAAGGTAGACTGGTCGAGCAGGGTGAGACGGATGCCGGTGTTGGCGATGTAGTTGATGACCGAAGGTTCATACAGCAAGCCAAGGATGGTCGGCTCACAGCGCAACGTCGAGAGAAGGGTACGCTGGACGTCTTCCTCCTGCAAGGCCAAGCTTTGGACGACGAGGTCGCGAATAAGGGCCGTCGGGATGAAGTAGTACGGCGATGGCTTCTTCTGCGTGAAGTCCTTCGTGGCGGGCGCCTCAAAGAAGAACGAGTGGAAGCCATGTTCCTGGTCCTCGGAACGCAGCTCAATCCTCTTTGGCGCGTTCGGATCGGCGTTCATCTTCGGCGAGACGAGACGGTAGAGGTCGACCAGCGCGTTGACGGGCGCCTTGACGAACTCGTTGCCGAAATAGTCGACTCGTGGGTCGCCCGTAAGTCGAGTGATGCCATTCATCGGGTCGCGGACGCTGGGCCCGGCGAAGCGGAAGACTTCGATCGGCGTGTAGTAGCGGTTTTTCATCGACCATTTTAGCCAGTACTGCTGTGTCGCCTCCGGGAGGTGGGCGAGGGACGCGACGGCGGACTTGACGACCTCGAGCGACGGCTTCTTCCCGGGCAAGTTCATCTCCTCGAGTAGCGTTGCAAGCAGGCGGTCTTCATCTTCGTCCTTAACGTCGTCAAGCACCACGTCGTCATACATGCGCCGAGCAGGAGCTGCGACGTCCGTCCCGCCTGCATAAACCGACGACGCCGGAGTGATGACGATCCGTTCCGCGATCCCGTTGGCTGAGCTATACTCGACCTTGATCGACGAGAGGCGTACAGCCAAGGGGCTGCAGCCGGGAAGGGAGAGGTCGGAGGTGAGGATACTGTACAGGGGTTGTCAGCGGAGAAGCGAGTCGCCAGGAGGCGGAAGGAATATATCGTACAGGAGGTTATCGAACTCCTTCGAGTGGAAGACGTCAACGACACGAAATTCGGCTGTTCGTGCCTTGGCAAAGTCGAGGTACCGCGGCACTTACGGTGAGGAGGCGAGGCAGGCGGGCCAGGCATTCTTCTCGTAGAGCAGAGGCGAAATGTCTCCGTTCCGTGGTGAATCCAAGAGGACAATAGGCCAGACGAGGAAGTCGAACCTGCGCCAGAGATCGAGCGGGATGGCGAAAAGGCCCTCGTTGGTGAAGACCAGAACGGAGTGCGGCGGGCCGGGCCAAAAAACGGCGGGGCGACAGTCTTCGGCTGCTCGGACGAGGCAATAGCGCAGACCGAGGCTCTTCCCTACGAAAGGACTCGTAAGCAATGTTGAGAGTTGAGCCCATAGCGAAACCTGCGCTCGACTCACCTATTCCCGGTTGACCGTACCACACGAACGCCTTCTTCTTCTTTGCCTGCGCCGCTTCTGAAAGGTACTGGTAGCCTTCCTCGTAATCTTGGCGAACGATGAAGGGATGCTCAAGTCCGACATCGACGTCGGTACAGCAGAAGCCTCGGCCGTCCAGTACCCTGCCGCAGGGCATACCCCAACACGTGTCGAAGAACTCGCGGTACTCGTCCGGTACGAGCACGCTGAGCTTCTGCACAGTCTGGCGCGACTTGTCGGAGAGGTGTTGGACGCGAGCGGCATCCGGGCGAGCCTTCGAAGGTAGCGGCGGTCCCGTGCCCTTCTCCGAGTCCAAGTGAGACATCTGAGCCAGTGTATGAAGCTGCGAGCTTCCAAGCGGCGAGCGGCGACTCAGTGGTCGCGGGGAGAGAGGCGGGACGAGGGGTTGGCTGGACGCAACCACGATGCGCACGGCTAGCGCGCTCGTGTTCAGCTTGCTGGGCTTTTTAGCACTCGCTGACCCTCTAAGCTCGAACGAACTCGCCAGCAAGGGGACGACGCCGGCACTTCCCCTCGGACTGTGGAAGGAGGCGAAGCTGCGTCGACGACACGACGATGGCGCTCGTGGACCGTGGGTGGACTCGCAGACCGGTCAAATACCCTTCCTGAGCCGACACGAGCCGAGCACGTCCTACCAGGAGCACTACTTCGACCAGCTCGTCTCGCACAACCCCCACTACCCTCCGACAACGCCTGACGAGACCTGGCAGCAGCGATACTGGTTCGACGCGACGTTTTACAAGCCTGGAGGGCCTTTCTTTCTTCTGGACGCGGGCGAGACGGACGGCGAGGGACGGTTGCCCTTTCTCTCGCAGGGTATCCTGCGCATCCTTTCCGAGGCGACAAATGGCATAGGCATCGTCTTCGAGCACCGCTACTACGGCAAGAGCTTCCCCGTCTCCAACTTGACGACCGACTCGCTCCGCTTCTTGACGACTCGCCAGAGCCTCGACGACGGCGCACACTTCGCTCGGAATATCGTCCTGCCCGGCCTCGAGAACGTCGACATTCAAGCAGGCGGCTCAACACCATGGATCTACTACGGCGGCAGCTACGCAGGCGCCAAAGCGGCGTTGGCGAGGAACCTGTACCCAGACGTCTTCGCCGGAGGAATCGCTTCGTCCGCTGTGACGGCGGCAATCGAGGACTACTGGCAGTATTACGAGGTGCGTCTGCGGGCATGTACGTGAGCTGTTGAAGATGTGCTGACCCGCAGCCCTCCGCTCGCAGCCCATCCGCCAGAACGGCCCTTCCGAATGCATCGACCGCCTTGTCAACCACACCTCGCTCATCGACTCGCTCCTCGCTCTTGAGCAGCCTGCCCTCACGAGCGCACTCAAGGGCTACTTCGGCCTCGGCAACGTCACCTCGGACGCCGACTTTGTCAACGCGCTTGCGATCCCGCTCGGCTCATGGCAGGCGCGGAACTGGGACCCGTCCGTCGGCAGCACGCGCTTCTTCGAGTTCTGCGACGCCATCACCGCCAACTCGTCGTCCATCTACGAAGCCGACCTCTTCCAGCCCGCCCAGCTCGCCGCCCTCCCTTCCCTCCCGAGAGACCCGCGCAAGGCTCTCGCAAGCTTCGCCGGCTACGCCTCGTACGTCCGTGAGCACGTCGCGACGCTCTGTCCGCCCGACACGGCGCAGGACGACTGCTTCGGCACGGACGAGTACAGCGGCGACGAGCTCGACGACTACGAGTGGAAGAGCTGGGCGTACCAGTTCTGCACGGGTGCGTGGGCGCGCTTTCTCTCTGCTCAGTTCGCTCGCTCACACGCATTTTCGTCCACAGAGTGGGGCTACTTCATCGGCGCGCCGCCCGACTCGGAGCACCCTTCGCTCGTTTCGCGCCTCTTGACGACCGAGTACACGAGCAAAATCTGCCGCAAGGCGTTTCCGCCCGGCGAGCTGAACAGTGAGTTGGCTCGACATCTTTGAGGCTGTGTCTTGGAGCTCGGGCGGCATGGCGCTCGAGTTGCCGCTGCGCCCCGGGACAGCGAGCTGACCTCTCCCTCTCTTCTGCAGGCGTTCCCAACCGCCCGAACGTCACGGCCATCAACCAGTACGGCGGCTTCAATTTCTCGTATCCGCGCCTCGCCTTCATCGACGGCAGCGAAGACCGTGCGTTCCGGGCTTTCGTCCTTTGCTTCCTTCTTCGCTCACCAGGCTCGCTCTCGCCGCCCGCAGCCTGGATCTACGCCACGCCACACTCGCCTCTCGCTCCGCACCATGGCCACCGCCGCTCGACCACCTCCGAGCCGTTCCTCCTCATCAAGGGCGTGCGTTCTCCCTTCCTTTCGCTTCCTTCCCTCTCCCTACTCACTCTCTACGCTCGCTTGCACGCAGGGCGTCCACCACTGGGACGAGAACGGTCGTCCGAGCCCGCCCGAGCCGGAAGAGATCCAGCGGGTGCATCGCGAGGAGGTCGAGTTTGTGCGGGCGTGGCTGGAGGAATGGAGGGAGGAGCAGAGGGAGAAGGAGAGGAAGCGAAGAGGGAGGTGGAGGTGGCGAGGCGAGGGAAGGGGGAGGCAGAGGGAGAGGGCGAGGTGGGCCTAGAGGAAGCGGGAGCGGGAGCGGAAGCGGGAGGTCGTGGGGGCTGCTACGACGTCCTCGACGGTTGACAAGACGCCCTCGACGGTCGACAAGCTCCCCGTTGCGGCATCGGCGAGCAAGGCGGCGCCTACCGTTCCGTCGACGAGCGACACCTTCGCCGTCCCCGCCCTTCCCTCTCGCCCTTCGTCTCGCCTTTCCTCCGCCGCCCCTCGACCACGTCCGACCGCTCTGACCGCTCACTCCAACGCTCCTTCCGCCGCGAGCTCGCGCGCGAACGACTCGAAGGATCTGCAGCTCTTCCAGCCTCCTCGCACGCCTACGTCCGCGAGCCTGCACGGCAAGAGTACCGTCGAGCTTCCGAAGCCTCCCGCCGCTGAGCCAAAGCCCAACGCGCTCAAGCGGAGCCTCTCGATCAGCCCGCCGCCCGAGGGCACCAAGTACCGCACGCCGAAGGGCTTTGCCGCCGCCGAAGCGAAGCAGAAGGCGAGTAGGGCGGCCGGCGGGAAGGAGCGCAAGGCGGAGCGCAAGGCGGAGCGCGAGGTCGAGCGCAAGGTCGAGCGCAAGGGGGCGAAGGAGCTGAAGGGTGCGAAGGGCGCGAAGGAGGCGAAGCGGAGGAAGGTCGACGACGACCCTCGAGCGTCAGCTTCGACCTCGACAGCCTCCTCGACATCTGCCGCGCCCTTTGCGACGCTCGACGTCGTGCCCGACAGCGACGAGGAGCGGCGCATCAAGGAGCCTCTCTTCCGCCCGCCGTCAACGTTGAGCGCGACCTCCAGCTCGCTCTCCCAGCTTCCGTCTTTCCGCACCCTCACGCCGGCGGAGCGCAGCGAGCGCGAGGAGGAGCGGCGCAGGGTGGCGCAGGCGCAGCAGCTGCTCGTGGAGGAGCAGGCGAAGCGCCAGGGCGAGGAGGAGAGGAGGAAAGAGGCCGAGCGCGCCGAGGCGGCGAAGAGGCTCGCCTACAGCGGCAGGAGGGTGTCGGCGCCGCTCCCCTCGACGCAGCCACAGCACGAGGAGGAGCAGCAGGACGAGCAGGACGAACAGGACGAGCAGGACGAGCAGGAGGAGGTGCCCGAGCAGGACGAGCAGGCGCAGGCGCGGGCGTGGGCGTGGTGGGCGCAGCGAAGGGAGCAGCAGGAGGCGAGCGGGAGCGCCTCGACGACGAGTGCGGTCGCGGCGGCGGCGGGCCCTTCGAGCGCCAAGGCCGCCTTCGACGCTCCTCCTCCCATCGCCCCTCGCGCCATGAGGGAGGAGCGCGAGGTGCGAGGGCCCCGCCGCCGCCGCGAGAGGGAGCGGGAGAGGGAGGAGGAAGAGGAGCGCGACTTCCGCGAGCAGGGGAGAGGCAGCGGGCGGCGCACATTCCACAGCACGAACTCGTACACCGTGCTCTCGACCTACTACGGCCCTCCCTCGCGCTCTCGACGCTCTCGCTCGCGCTCGCCGCATTCGCGCTCTCCTCCTCGCCGCGGCTCGACGGGGTGGCTCCTGCAGCACGCCCGCGCACCCTCGCCCCCGCGCCCGCCCTCGCACTTCCCCTGGCCGCCGCCCGCACACCTCCCGCCACGCCCGAAGTGAGCGCACACTCGCACCCATGCATAAATAGGCACGCTTGTTGAGGAGGAAAAAGAGTAGAGAAGGCAACGTTTCCCTCACGCCCTACGGAGAGAGGAGAGAGAAGTCGACCGCTTGCCTGCCTCGCCTCGAAACCGACCTCCACAAAGGGCCTCAAGCAGGATCGCCTAGGCCGAGAGGAGGGTCTCCTGCGCGTGAGTAGGGCGAGCGAAAGCGTCAGCGAGCGTCCACGATCGAGTGGAAGCGAGCACGAGGCGATGAGGGCGAGAGAGCGAAGAGGAAGCGCGCGAACGCACCTTGAAGCCCTTGGAAGCCTTGACCTGCTTCTGGGCGTGGCCCTGCTTCTTGCCACCGGCAGCGGCGCGCTTCTCAGCGGCAGCAGCGATGCGCTTGGCCGAGGCGGCGTAGGGGTTCAAGCGGGCGAGGATGGCCTGCGCGCGAGAGGAAGCACAAGTCCGAGAAAGGAGGTCAGCTCGTGTACCGCGGAGTCCGAACTGCACCGCCTCCAGCCTCGAGAGCTCGAGAGAGCGAGGAAAGCGCGACGCACAGCGTTCTTGAGGGGGTTCTTCTTCTGGCCCGAGGTCTTCTTGGTGCGCGAAGGGCCGGCCTCGCGAACGACGGCCTGGACCTCAGCGGAGTTGATGACGGCCGAGATGTCGGTGTTGGTGACCTGCGCAAAGGCGAGCGAGAGCGTCAGCGGGCGCGGAAAGGGAAGAGAACTAGAGGGAGACCGGGAAACGCACCTTGTTGATCGGGAGGGTGTAGCCCGACTTGAGGGCCGAGCCCTTCTCGTACGTGCCGTAGACCTCGTCGAGCTTGGCAAAGGCGCCAGCGGTCCAGATGACGAATCGACCGAGGTGTCCACCGGGGGCGAGCTGGAGGAGGTTGAGCGAGCGAACGTTGGCGGTCTCGACTCCGGGGATGTTGCGGAACGCCTTGACGATGCCGTTGTCCTCGTTGTAGACGACGAGGGGACCACGGCGCTGGCGGAAGCGGCGGTTGCGCGACTTGCCGCGGCCGGCACGAACCTTCTTCGAGGCGATAACCTTGGCGACGTCGGCGTGGGCCTGGAGGGTCTGGAGAGCGGCGACAGCCTCCTTGGTCTTCTTGATCGACTCGACGTTGTCGGCAACGACGAGGGGGATCTCGGCGACACCCTCGATGCGGTGTCCGCGGGCGAGGACGAGCGAGGGGAGGGCCGTGGCAGCGACGGCGGAGACGGTGGCGAAACGGCGCTGGTTAACCGCAACTTTGATGTGCCACTTACGCCAGATCTTGGTCGGGGCGAACATGCGACCGCCGCGGCACATGTTACCGAAAGCGGCCTGACCCGAGCGGTGCGTTCCTCCACCTCCGACACGCGGGATACGAGCGACCGCGCGACCGGTTCCCCAAGACTCAGCCGAGGTCTGGTGTCCAGCGTTCTCAGCAACGGCGTAAGGCTGCCTGCGATTCTTGGCAACGCTCTTGTGGATCTGAGCGACGACGTCGGAACGGATGGGGGCGGTGAAGACGGCCGCTGAGGAGGCGAAGGGACAGGGAGGGGATGAAAGGGTCAGCAACGGTCACCGAGCTCCCTACTGACATCCCGGCGCGAGTTACGAGTAGACGAGGCCACAGTAGATGAGAAACTCACGGAGCGGGAGAGTGCTCGACGACTCGCCCTCAAGGGCACGAACCTGGACGACGGGACGGGAGGCCATTCTGTGAGGGGAACAGAAATCGTAGCGAGGCGGATGGCGGATGGCGGCAGGCGAGGCGGTAGATGGCGCGAGTGGTGAAGCGAGGGAGGGGGGAAAAGGTTAGCGGGATGCGCAAGCGAGATGGGGGCTGCTCCTGCGCTCGTTCGTCAGCCCGTCCTGCCCAACCGATCCCTGTGCATTATCCTGGACAACCAGCTGTCCTCCGCTGAGCCTGTCGCTGGCGGTGGTGCCGTGCTGGTGCGAGTTTGCGCCGTGCTCGCCGTCGAGGTGTCGTCGCTTCTCCGTTCGAGCGCGGGTGGGCAGCGAGTGCCAGTGAGAGTCCAGCAGTAAGCTCACGCTGTCGGCGGGTGGTCGGGGTGGGCGGGGAGGGAGGGAGAGGGTGCTGCAAGGAGGCAAGCGAGCGACCGCGCTCTGGACGAAGCTCACTCCGCCTACACTCGCTCGCTCACCGCTCAAAGGGCTGCAAGATGGCCAGCCAGACTCACTCAGACTCGGGTTCTGACTCGGACAACACCTGGGACGACTGGGACGACGGGAACCAGCCAGCGCGCTCCCTGTTTGAACCCGCCGCCGAATTCCCCACCGCGTGGCTCGCCCTCGACCACGACAGGCGCACTCACGGCGTAGACCTGCCCTTGCTTGCATCCACTCTCGGTCAGTCCCGCTCGAACGGACAAGGAACGACGAGCTGACGCCGTGCGCTCCCAGACTTCTTCGAGCGCATCCGCCTGATCAACTGGATCCGGGCGACCGTGGGTCTCCCTTACCCTGCACCGTCAATAGGACTACGCTCACGTTGATATCACCCACAGAACCCGGACCCGGCCTCGCTGCGCCGCCTCGACCGCAACGCCGCCTTCCTCGACGACGACCAGTACCTCAAGCCCGTCCTCGAGGATGACGCTCTTCTCCGTAATTAGCGCTTATGGGTTCCGCGTGGAGCGCTCCGACTGACGGACGCTCCCTCGCCACGCAGAGGTCGACTTCGACACCCTCTCTCTCGACACTCCCCCCTCCGGCGCCCGTCCTTCCTCCTCTGCCGCAGCTCCCTCCTCCTCGAACCCTCCCATGCCCTCAATCGACGACCCTCTCACCCCCTCCGACCTGATCGAGACTCTCAAAGCCCACCTCGCCGATGCACAGGCTGCGAACGAGCACTTGCGACGGATCGTCAAGGAGCGATTGGGTGGCGAGATGGGACTGGGAGAGGGAAACCGGTTGGGAGAGGTCGTCGAGGGTGTGGAGAAGGTCAGCGTCAAGGGGAAGGAGAAGGAGGGCGGCGAGGCGGTTCATAAGGATGATGACCACTACTACGAGTCGTACCAGTACAACGGTGCGCGACGAGCCGTTCTTCCTCCTTTCACGCTCGACCTGCTAACTCGTGCGACGACCCCCAGACATTCACGAGATCATGCTGAAAGACCGCGTCCGAACTCTCGCCTACCGCTCCTTCATCCTGCACCCTTCCAACGCCGCGCGCTTCAAGGACAAGGTCGTCCTCGACGTCGGTTGCGGTACGGGCATCTTGAGTATGTTTGCGGCCCAGGCGGGAGCGAAGAAGGTCTATGCGGTCGATGCGAGCAATGTGGCGTTCAAGGCGATGCGGAACATCAAGGCGAACGGTTTCGAGGGCGTCATCGAGTGCGTGGCGACGTTGCCTCCGTTCCCAATGCTCGCGACCGTCCGGCGAAGGTGAGCTGACGAAAGGGATCGGCGCCTTACAGGGTCATCAAGGGCAAAGTCGAGGAGATCGACCTGCCTTCAAAGGTCGACGTGATCATCTCGGAGTGGATGGGCTACTGCCTCCTCTACGAATGCATGCTCGACTCGGTCCTCTACGCGCGAGACAAGTACCTCTCCCCGTCGGGCCTGATGGTGCCCTCGCAGACTTCGATCCTGTGGAGCGCCTACGCCGGACAGGGTTGGTACGACGACCGCGTCACGTTCTGGGACGAGGTGTATGGCTTTGAGATGAAGGCCATGAAGGAGAAGATCGAGGACGAGGCCATTATCGAGGTCATGGATGAGGGCGAGGTCGTTTCGAGTGAGGTCTCGATCGCGGTGGGTGGCGCATTCTTCCTCGCAATGCAGCCCGGAGCTGACACTCGACATCCGCTCCCGCAGGACATCTATACGCAAACCGCGACTATTGCCTCGCTCTCCTTCACCTCGCCCTTCTCGCTCCCCATCACCCGCGCACCCGCCAACACCGACTCCTCCGCCCCCTTCACCATGTACGGTTTCCTGGCGCACTTTGACACCTACTTCACCTCCGCCCCTCGCCTCGCTGACTCGTCCAAGCGCGCCTCGTCCGTCTCCGGAGCAGACGGAGAAGTCTTCTTCACGACAGGCGCGTGGTCGACCCCGACGCACTGGAAACAGACGTTCTTCCTCCTCCGCGAGCCGATCCAGGTTCGCGTTGGAGACAAGGTCGAGGGACAGGTCAAGGTTGGCAAGAATGAGGACAACTCGAGGGAGTTGAGCGTCGAAGTTGTTTGGAGCGTCATCGGCAGCGAGGGGGAGAAGAGGAGTGAGGGCGTGCAGGCTTGGAAGGTGCGGTGAGTGCAAGGGTGCGCGGCGGTAGATGAGCGCGATAGACGGTTTCTGCTGCAACTTCTCGAGTGTTGTATGACCAGCACACGCCCTCCTTGAGAGCGTTACCACTTCACTACATAGTGAACTTGATAGCTACGACTGTCTACACACTCACATCGGATGGGTCGGCGCCCATGCGCTCCCACACGACCTTGTAGTACCCGTCGACCGGCCCGTCCGAGCCCGTCTGCACGACCGTCTCCTTCGCCTGCATGTCCGGCAGCAGCTCCGAGACCGAGTGCCGCTACGCAAGGAGCACGAGCGCAAGCATCAGCACGAGCAACGACGAAGGGACAGCGCAACGCACCAGTCCAAGGGTGACCTTGATCTGCGGCGGCGTCTTCTCGTATTCGACGAGCTCTGGCTCGCTCATGCGCTCATCCTTCGCCCGCGCGGCGTTAAGCGCGTCCGTCTCGATGCAGCACATGATGTTCTGCGTTGCGAAACCGGCTTGGTTCCAGCCTGTGTGGCCGGCTTTGATCACACCTGCGTTGGCGACCTGCGCACACGAAACTCGGTGAGCCGGAGAAGCGAGAAAGGGAGGAGAGGGAGACGCACATCGCCAATGGCGTAGACATTCCGCTTGACCTTCTCGCTCAGCTTGTCGGCGTTCTCGACCTTCGAGACGTCCACCTGCAGCGTCGGGCGAATTTCGATGTAGCCCCACTCGTCGAGCGTGTCGGGGAGGAAGTCGCGGAAGAGCTGCGAGTTGGGCTTCTGGCCTGTGCAGCGGAGCTGCGCCATAATGAAGGGTCAGCAGGAGGGAAAGCGACAGAGGGCAAGTCTGCACGCACCAGCAGATCGTACGCGACCTCCCGCCCGTCCTTGAACTTGAGCGTCTTCATCGTTCCCGGCTTGTCGTCCTTCGCATCCGGCAGCTGCACCCGCTCGCCCAGAACAACCTCGACACCGAGCTCCTCCATCCTTCGCAGTACCTCCTCATGCACCTCTTGCTTGTAGAGCGGGAGGAAGCGGTCACGCGAGTGAACGAGGGTGATGCGCTTTTTCGGCGGTGGAGGGGAAGAAAGGAGCGAGGCGTTGGACGGGTTGTTGTACAAGTCGGCGATGTCGGACGCGTATTGGATGCCGAGAGCGCCGCCGCCGGCGATGAGGATCGACGAGGCGGATGCGATGAGCTGTTGTTGCGACTGCAGGAGGGGGGAGGATAAGCGAGAGATGGAGTGCATCTAAGACCGCCCGTGCGCACCTCGAGGAAGGCGACGCCGTCCTTCTTTGTGCGCGCTGTTGTCGTCAACGGCGGCGGAAGTGTGCAGCCGAGGGCCTGCGCGCACGGATTGAAGACGGAGGCGAGGCGAGATGTCAGTATGCTCGCCCTCGCAAAGCCGGCTGGAACAAAGCGCACATAGATGAGGTAGTCCCACGCAAGTCTCCGCGTCGCCTGCCGCCTCTCTCGCGGCGACTCGGCTCCCAACTTTGCCTTCTCCAGCTCATTCGTCAACTTTTCCACCTCATCCTCATCTCCACCGACGTCCCGCTCACTCTCGAGCAAGTCACGATCGAGCTCGATGTGCTCGTCGGTGATGGCGGTGACAGAGGCGTGAATGATGACATGGCGAGCGATGGGAGCGGGAGCAGGAGGAGGCGCGGGGAGAACGCCGCCGTAGGGGATGAAGACCTTCTGGGCGTGGCCCGGGACGACGCTTACTCTGCGAGAGGACTCTTGTATCAGTCGAGCAGGGCTAAGGCGAGCGGAAGGCCAGCAGGACGCACCGCGGGTGAAGGTAGAGATCTGGAAACGAGGGAGCAAGCGGCGAGTTAGCAGCTTGTCCAGCGGCCCCGGGAGATATTTGCAGTGATCACACTCCGTCCAGAAAGACGGTCCCAAACGAGGAACCCACGAAGGGCCCGGAATTCGCGAAGCAGGATGACGACAAAAGCAGAGGGAGAGAACGGAAGCAGGGCCAGAAGCAGGACGAGCAGTAGACGCACGGTTGAAGTGACTGTACGCAGCGAAGAGCACATCAGGTCAGCGGTCCCTTGCGACGAACGGAGAGCGACCCGCGGCGCCACCCCTCGACGAAGGATCACGCACCTCTGCCGGTCGACAACGACCACACGGTGGCTCGGCGGTAGAGTGCGGGCAAGCAATTCAGCCGCGTGCGAGCCTGTACGAGCAGGTCAAGCCGGGTCAGCACGCGAGGACAACGCTGCCGAGGTTCTTGGCGGGCGGGCGGGAGAAGCGAGCGTCGGCGCACCTGCGTAGCTCGCGCCCAGCACAACGACGTTCCTGGCGGCCGATGCAGCGTGTGTGGCACCCATGGCGGTCACAGCGAGCGGAGAGAGAGTGAGACGAAGGAGGAAGAGATTATCAGATCGGGCGAGGAGCCGCATCGTCCGCCTCGCCCCGAGCGCGCGCCAAGCTCGCTTTTGACTCCGCCGGAGATCTCGGGCGAGGCTGCCGGGCGTGGATCTCGCGAAACAGCTCGGTGGAAACGCAAGAGGAAAAGCTTCAGTCGCTCGAGACGAAAGGGTGGGTCCCTGCGAGCGAGCAACTTCCTTGCCGTCGCCGGTCTCTGTGCAATGCGTGCATAAGACAGGAGCAGCGGGAGCCAAGAAAGGACTCAGCAAAAAAGCGATGCACTGGCCGGGAATCGAACCCGGGGCTAGACAACGTCGAGCTGTAAACAACTTGGCAATGTCCAATTTTACCACTAAACCACCAGTGCTTGTGGGTGGCCGAGCAAGTTTTACAAACAGCAACCCCTCAATAGCTTGCGGCCTCACTTCGAGCCTTCCGCTGTTCCGGCCGACAAATGAAGGCCCCGCGCAATCTGGGCACAGAGATCGCGCTCGCCTCGTCGTCGGAAGCCACCTCCCGCGCGCTCGCTTCCGGACCTTCGCAAGGTGGCAGACTCGCGGCGTTTCCTCTCGTCCTCGCCGCTGAAAGGGCTCGCGCACAGGCTCAGTCCTCGCACAGAACGGGCTGGGAACCGCCGAAGTCCCGTATGGAGCCCTTCGGAGGCAGGCAACGCGGGGCCGTCGTCGTTTGAAGTGACTTCATTGTTGCGAAAGATCGGCCGCGTTCCCGGCAACGCTGGCGGCCGCTTGCTCGCTCTTCGCTTGGTGACACTTCACTCGAACGCTGCACGATGACTGCCGAGAAGGAGAAACACAGCTTGCGGCAGCTCGCCTCCCACGATTCGCACCGCGACAGCGGGTCGCTCACAGAAGTCGGCAGCCGGACAGGGATGGAGGCCCGCAAGAAGGAGAACCAGCTTCTCGCCAACCCTCTCATGTGCGGTCGTTCGCGAGCTGCGAGACCCTACGACGACGCTGACAGTCGTCGCCGCGCAGGAACAAGTCGGAGAGCGAACTCTGCCGAGACGTCGACGAGTTTGTCGAGCGTACGGGAATGACCGACATCCGCAAGCTGCTCTACCGTGCTGCGCTCGTCGCTCAGGACCGCCACAACTTTGAGCGGCTCCACCAGCTGTCGGAGGAGGAGAAGGTCTTCCTGCGCGAGGAGAAGGTTTGTTTGCGACATCGCTCGTTCCCTCCCGCTTTCTGAGCGGTGTTGACGTCTCTCTCGTGTCACAGACACACAAGTGGCGACAGACCAAGACGCTGTACTGGCAGGTGAGTCGCTCGAGCCGTTAGAGAGGGTTGGCTTGAGGCGGACATTCGCTTGCTCACGCCCTTAACGTCGCAGATCTTCATGTGCAGTATGGGCGCCGTCGTACAAGGCATGGTGCGTCCACCAAGCCCGCTGGCGAGATCCCGCCTGGAAGACTCGGAGTGTTGACCATCGTCCTCTCTCTTTCCCTTCCTTCCTTCTTTCCTTCCTCTTGCTGCCTGTCGTCTTCGTTCTCGCAGGATGAGGTGCATATTGCCCTTATGTCACGCTTTACGTGGCGTCCTTTGACCTCTTCCCGTGTGCGCGCAGACTGTCAGTACGTCGCAGGATTGTCCTTCACCTTGAAACCTTTCGCTCTCGACCCTCCGCGGGCCACGTCCTCCCTTTCTCGCTCTTCTGCCGACCATAACCTCTTGCTTTCGCCCTCGCGAGTCCCAGGGACGTTGCTGACCGGTCGCAACGTCCTCGTACAGTCAACGGCGCAAACTTGTACTACCCGAAACGTGCGTCCTGACTTTCAGAAGGCCTTAGACGTCATATCTGACCTCCTTCCTTCCCCTCGCAGAGTTCGGTAAGCCTCCGGTCGCAGAATCCGATACTTGGTCTCGCTCACCTCCTCATCCCGCAGGAATCGGCGCCAAAACCCGCCACGACACGATCCTCGTCGGCCTGGTCAACGCCGCGCCGTATTTGTGCTCGGCGGTGTTCTCTTGCTGGCTCACGTACCCGCTCAGCAAGTACTTGGGACGTCGAGGAGCGATTTTCTGGAGTACGCTCTGCGCAGGTTTGGGATGTATCTGGGGCGCCCTTACGAACACTTGGTGGTGCGTTGCGACGTCTGCTCCACCCTGAACGATCCAGCTCTGCGAGTGCTGACGGCAAATCCATCGAATAGGCACCTCTTCATCTCGCGCCTCTTCCTCGGCCTTGGGATCGGCCCGAAAAGTGCCACGGTCCCCATCCTCGCCGCCGAGATCTCGCCAGCAGCGATTCGCGGCTCGCTTGAGATGCAATGGCAGACCTGGACCGCTTTCGGTCCGTACCGTCCTCCTCTGCCTTCGCAAGTTTGCGGCTAACCCGCTTCATCGCCCGCAGGGATCATGCTCGGCACCGTCTCGTCCCTCATCTTCCAGAACGTCCCCGACAAGCCTGGCATCACCGGCCTGAACTGGCGTCTCATGCTCGGCTCGTACGTCCTCCCTCTCGCTTTCAGGGACTTCGCCGCTAACTGTTTGCTTTCTGCAGCGCATGCCTGCCCGCCGTCATCGTCTGCTCACAAGTGTACCTCACTCCCGAGTCGCCGCGCTGGCTCATCGGAAAGGGCCGCTACCAGCAGGCATACGAGTCACTTCAGAAGTTGCGCCGCAGCGACATCCAGGCCGCCGTCGACTTCTACTGTGCGTCGACCTCCAGTGACAGCTTCAGACGCTCGGCTGAATTGACCCGTCCTCGCGCAGACACGGCCAAGTGCATCGAGGTCGAGGAGGAGATCCGCTCGCACCGGAGGCGGTCTCGCTTAGTCGAACTTTTCACCGTCCCGAGGAACCGCCGTGCTGCTCGCGCTGCCGCAGTCGTCATGTGCGTCCCTCGGACCCAGTCTTTGACGAAGCGCTCGCTGATGAGGGAGGACTCGACCTTCCCAGGTTCATGCAGCAGTTCTGTGCGTTGGCTTGTCCTCTCTCCGCTTCGCCTCGCAGTGTGCTGACGACTCACGCCTCGTATGTCCTACCCAGGCGGTATCAACGTAAGGCAGCGTCTCGCAGGTCGCTCGAGTTGACCCCATGCTGACTTCTTCCCCTCCTCCTCCTCGCTCCGCCTCACCTTCGCCCCGCTTCTCCCTGCTCCTATCGCTGCGACGCAAACAGGCCATTGCGTACTACTCGTGCGTACCACGTCGAGGCGATCCTATCGCTCCTCGCTGACTCGGTCCTCCTCCCCAGGTCGGTCATCTTTGAGAACGCGGGAACGTCGGAGACAACGAGGAGAGAAGCCGCAACGCATGCTCTCTTTCACGTCCAGCGGAACACACAGCACTCCGCGAGACTCTGCTCGCAACGTTCACACCTCGCGACCTTCGCAAGCCGTGGCTCGCTCCCTGTGGTCCACCCTCATCGCCCAGCTATCTAGCCGTTTATTTTCCAGCTATCCCTGCATTACTGGCCGTGGCTGGCAGACACCTGCTGTCCGTCTCGAAGTGAGGATTGTCGACTTGCGCCGCTGGCGCCTTCGCAACGCGCGACGGGCTTTCTCCCCCTTCTTCTGTAAAAGCGAAGACGCGTCACTGAACCCGCTGAGGCCTCTCGTACCCTTCTTTGAACGCTCGTATGGTTTCCTGCACCTGCTGCTCCGCCTTGACATGCTGACGTCGACCTTGACTGCCTGACCTCCTTTCCCCGCCGCTCCTCTCTCTCTTCCTCTCACCACTCACTCACACTCGCACACATTCGGTGCGCACTCTTGTCCCTTCTAATACCACCACGCAGCACAGTGGCTCACGTCCGGTCCGACTGCAGCGCGACCCGCGACTCCAGTGACTTCCACCTCAAATCGACTGCCAACTTAGCTTTCTCGACTTGCCAAGGTGTGTCCGCCCAGCGCAGGCTCTCCTCTGCACCAGCGCGCGCTGACAGCCCGTTCCGCCTCGCTTCCTCAGCATGCCGGCCCAGGTCTTCCACGACGAGCATTACCGCTACCTCTACAAGAAGAGGCTTAGGAGCATCCAGTGGAACGACATTGCGCCTGGTTTCAACAGCCGCTATGGACCGCTCAAGAACGGCGGCACCGAGGGTGAGCCCGCATCCCGCCTTGCCCCGCGCCACGGCGAATCGCTGACTTTGCCCAACATCGGCTGGCAGAGTTCGACGGTCGCGGTCTCAGTGCGCAGTGGCACCAGGGTGTCAAGTACGGGAAGAACAAGTACGGCGTTGGCAAGTACTGTACGTCCCCATCGTCTTCGGGTCGTCTCGTGCGCCGTCCGCTGATCGCCGCGGCACTTGTGCACAGTGAAGAAGCTTGAGAAGGCGCTTGCCAAGACGGACCACTCCCGTCGCTCGACCGCAGCCGTGAAAGCTGCTCAGGCGCCCGCTCGCCAGGCCTACTACCAGGTGCGCGTCCCTCTCCAGCTCGCTCCTGCTCGCAAGTGCTGACCTACGTCTCTTAGTTTATGTCCAACACTGCCGCCGAGGTTCGCGAGGAGGCTGAGGAGAAGAACGAGCGTCCCAGCGGCTTCGACGTCCATTCGCACGCCAACAAGGCCTACAAGGTACTTTTCCCTTTCATCCTTCCCTCGCTATGCTGATAGGCGGGTGGCCATCTCCAGGACTACAAGGAGAAGACCTCGCACTCGTCGCGCCACGACAACCACAAGCAGCTCGGCGAATCGACCTCGAGCACCGTCCCCGCGCGCGACGGACCGGTCGTCGGCTCCTCCTCCTTCCGCAGCCACAGGCACCAGTTGGCTACGCAGAAGAAGATCATCCAAGGCGCCTTCGACCACCCCGACGACATCGGCCAGACGAGCGAGACCGGCGACGGAATGTCGACTCTCGACGCGCTCCTCGGTTGAGACCAGTCCAACACTTTTGCTTGTTGAAGCCGCTTGATCTGTTCCTCACTCTACTCGCCTGTCCCCCCTCCCCAATGTTGTATATCGCCTAGTAGTCGGGCAGTCGCGGACGACGGTGAGGTCTGGACTGGGAAGGTCGCTTGTTACGCTTTCGCTTCTCTACTGGTGCGCTGACGGAGAGGGCAGCAGACTAGATTACATGAGTAAGGCGCGTGAGATGTTTGCGACGGAAGCGAGCTGCGCCCGAGCTACGCCGGCGGGCGAGCCTCCTCAACTTGACGACTTTTCCGTTCGTCTCTCCTTCTTCGACGGCGAGGAGAAGGCAAGGTTTATGTTGAACACAGGAGAGTAGATGCAACCAGGCGAGTACAGCTGATCAAGCGCGAGCGCTCTCCGCGCAAACTCATCCCTCCGTCTTCGCCTGCTCCTCTTCCGTGAGCGCCCGCGCCTTCCGCACGGCCCTCAAAAGCTCCTCCTTCGACAGCGGCGCGCGTCCGAACTGAGTGAGCTTTGCTGGACAGCTCATCGAGTCGCCGCGGATCCAGATGGCGCCCTCCTGCTCGAAGATGCGGAACAGCTTGTTCTCGACGACGCCGTTGTCGGACCTCAAACCGAGATTCGGCATCTGGCGCGGTACTATGTTGAAGACGCCCGGGTTGCTGCTGAGGCCGACTGCTGGGTCGGCGTAGAACTGGAGGACGCCGGCGCTGGTGGAGCAGACCTGCAGGAGAGGGATAGAGTCGGCTTCGCTCCTCAACGGACAGCAGGAAGGAGTGTTTACGCACAGGGATGCCTCCTAAGTACGGATAAGGCTGCTCCAGCGCCCACTTGTGCAGGGCGGACGACTCGCGCGGCGCTTCGATGCGCTCGAGATCTTCCCCGTGAACGGCCTTCGCAAGCTGTCAGAGTGATGGGTTAGCAGGCGTGTAAAAGAATAGGATAGGGATTACGCACCATGGCGCTCCGCTCCGCATCGGTGAGGAAGGCCTCGGACGGCCCCTTGATCTCCGTCCAGAACTCTTCAAGTTCGAGCGTCTTTGTGACGAGGCGCTTGATCGATCCGCCGGTCATGAACTTGATGTCGAGCAGGGATGCGCCGGGTTTCGAGTCGTCCCACGTGTCCGTAAGCGGGTCCTTGGGCACCTGGAGGATGATGTCGGCGCCGCGAACACGCAGGATAGCCGGAACTTTGGCCTTGCCGCCGGACTGAGGTGCATCCCGAGGTGCAGACGACGCGCGGTGCTCGAGGACTTTGGCGAGGTTGCCGTTCTGGCGGAGCGAGATCCATGTGAAGTCGACTCGGCGCGAGCCCGCAGCTTGCGTACTCGGCGTGACTAGCTGCCATGCGTGCTGGCTGGGGGCGTAGAAGAAGTTGAGCTGTGGAGAGGGGCCTCGTCAATCTCCTTTTCTGCGCCAGCACGGTGCCGTCTCACCCGAATCCCAGACGTGAAGAGCAGTTCGACGCGCTTGGCGAGCTGCGGGCGCGAAGAAGCTGTTGTCAGCATGTACAGTCTTGGCGATTGGGGCGCGCGCATACGCACGCTTTGCGCCTGCCCTTTGTGTGTCAGGGCGAACTTGGCCTTCATCTCGCGCAGGAGGGTGTCGTAGGCTGACTTGGCGAAGCGAGCAGGAGCCGAAAGGCGCCGCATTGCGCCGAAACGTTTGTGAGCAAGGTCGGGCGCGAGCGCGTGACGATCCCAGGTCGCGGAAGAGATGGGCGGAAGCTCCATTATGCTCAAGCGCTCCGTACCGTCCGATGCTGCGGACGCGAGGACACCAAAGAGCGGTTGACCGGGAACTTGCAGCCTATCGGGAAAGATTCAGCTGGATCAACGGATTGGAGGAGTCGAGGACGGAGTGCACCTTTTAGAAACCGCGACGAACGCCAGCTGAGCACCCGCAGTCGCGTGATCGCCTCGCCGCGCCGGTGATGCCGTTCCCTTCGGAACGTTCAGGGCTGCTCGGCCGATGTCCTCCTTGTTGACAGAGCGTCCCTTGTCCTTGAGGAATTGCGCGCCGAGGGCCTTGGCCTCCTCCATGGACTTTGCGAGTCCTGCGGCGACGGAAAGGACAATTTTGGAACCGTCCTCGCTTGTAAACTTGATGGAGGTCTCGACGATAGTGCCGATGCGGTACGTGGGCTTGTCGAGCTGCCAGATCAACCGGCAGACACCGTCTCGTCTGCCCCAATACGTCCGCACCTTGTTCAGGCGAGGTAGAAGCCGAGGAAGAAGATAGGAGCGCTCAAGGGCGCGGCGGTAAGACGGTGGGACGCGCGCGAGCCATTCGGAGACCGACTCCTTATCGCGCGGCTGATGCCGGTACGTCCAGCCGGTTGTGTTGATGGCGGCCGACTGAAGGGACGATATCAAGTCGGCATCGGCGAGAGTCTTTGAGTTGTTGTAGATGGCGACGCGTAGGCGACCGAGTTCCAAGTCGGCGAGCGTCTTGGTCCGAAGGTGGACGACGACGACGCCGGCCATAGTCGAAAACTTCTTCATCCGCTCCAAGTCCCACGATCGGTGGCCGTCTCGTACGCCGCGAGCCTGTTCCGGCGAGGAGAGGATGTTGGCGACGATTTCGTGCTTGTTGTCGCCTGCAAGGTAACGCCGCACGCGAGTCCCGATGCCGTCAAGCAACGGGTGATCGGCCACGAAGGCAGTCCAGCCATCGACGGCTATGTGGCAATCGACAAGGTGAGCGTTTTCGAGGAACGAGAAGGCGCTTGCGAGCACCCCGTCACGTCCGACGGTGGTGGTCCCGCTGATGGGGTCGTAGTCGGCGATGGGAAGCGGGGAGGGGAGAAGGGGTGGGATGCGGTCGCATGTGTAGTGCAGGACGAGGCGACTTGTGTCGCTGTTGCCGAGTTCCACGAGACTTTTGAGCATGGCGTCGCATCCGAAGAGTGCCCGGGTGTCTTGACGTGCCGGGCAGTCTGTGTCGGATCTGGTTGTCGCCTCACTCGGGTCGCCATCGTCGTCGTCGTCCTCCTCCTCCTCCTCCGTCCGGCCTCCCCGCCCGCCACCGCCGCCACCGCCGGCCCCAGCAAGGCGACCCCTCCTCAACAACCGGAAGCGCTCGAGCGGTTGACCACCTCCGTACGTCGTCCGCACCTCGACGTTCTTGAGAATACGCCTCGTGGCCTGGCGCAAGACCTGGCGGGTCTCCTTCTCGATATACGTCTCGGCATTCCAGGGCGGAGGGTCAGGTAGGGTAGGCAGCTGCTCGTGCAATGCGTCAGCCTACATTCTGGAGCCTCATGTAGGCGGAAGCCTCACCTCGAGACGGGCAGGACGCTTCTTTGCCCTCGAATCGCCGGCGTCGCCCGAGTCCTCTGCGCCGTACTCAAGCTCCCTCGTGTACAGACCGTACAGCTCCGTCTCGTACTCCACGTCGCTCTCGTCATCGTCTTCTGGCTTGATCTCCGCGAGCTCCTCGGTGACGAGTCCTGGGAGGGACGGCACGGTCCCGGGCGAGCCTGAAGGTGCGGCGGACCTCGAAGTCGAAGTTGAGGCGATCGGGGTGAAGTCGAGCACGATGATCTCGTCGCTGTCGTCCGGAGCGGAAGGCGCCGAAAGCGCACCGGAAAGACGAGGCGGCTCGCTGAGAGACGGGGCGGGTTTCGCGTCGCCAGTAGTTGCGTGCGCCGGACGGGCCGACCTCGATCGATGATCCAGTGACGAGGTTGCAGCTGGAACGACGCCGGCACGTGGAACGGTCGCTGAACCTGGCGAACTCTTCGAGAGCAGTCGCACGATTGATTTCGGGGCCGAGGTATCGCCGGGAGTGCGAAGCCATACGAAGACCGTCAGGCCGGTGCCCTGCGAGTCGTTGAGTAGCAACTCGCCGTCGGCGAGCTCCTTGTCGGGCGCGATGAAGAGTCTGAGCTGGTCGACGGTCCAGCCGAACTGCGCTTCGAGCTTGATCTTGAGATCGCACGCCGTCTTTACGCCCGCGGTTGAGACGCGCTGCGGCGACCTAGATTAGCGCAGAGACGTGTGTGGAAGGCCGGGAACTCACCTTCTCTCCGCTTGTCGTCAGCAACCTGATGTCCCCCGCGCCGCCGCGTAGGCGCAAGACGAGATGAAGGGTCGAATCCCTTTGAACCTTGTAGTCTTCGAGCGTGCGGCTGTCCTCGAGCTGCTTCCCCGCGAACATGAGCCGCTGCTGGTCGGGAGGGATGCCCTCCTTGTCCTGGATCTTGGCCTTGACGATGTCGATCGTGCTGGAGGACTTGACATCGAGAGTGATCTGTGTGAGCAGAACCAAGTCAGCCCGGAACGTCTGAGACGCCATTTCTAGCCCAGACGCACCGTCCTTCCTGGCAAAGTCTTGACGAAGATCTGCTTCTGGTCGACGTCCGGCACCTTCTCCAACTTCATATCGTGGTCGCGACGGAACATGCCGGCGAGGATTCCGGCGACCTGCAGACTGTACCCGATGAAGTTGCGGATCGAGCGGGTCATCGAGAAGGCGTCGCCGGATGAAGGGGACATGGCGCCGACTGTGAACCTATCGGTGGCGTAAGGAGCAGGCGTAGGAGCGAGACATGCGTCTTGTACCGGGCAAGATCCTGGCGCTGGACCATCGTACATCGCCACAGCCTCGCCGCCCGTGACCTCCGTTTCCTTTACGGCCATAGTCGACCTGGTCCCCGATCCCGGCTTGTTCCCAGCGCTCATTCCCTCGCCATTACCGCCCTCCTCCGAACCCGGCGCCGCCTTCGTTTCCTCCCTTCCCACTTTCTCGACCCCCATCTCGCTCGTCGTACATCCTTCCTGATCGCCCTCGATGGTCCGCTCATCATCTTCGACAATCTCGTTATTCGACCCTTCGCATCCTGCACTCGGTCCCTCCCTTGCTCCCGCTGCCCTCGTCCTCTTTCCCTGGGCCGCAAAGCGTCGGCTACCGATGACCTTGGCCGGTTGAGCCCGTCCGCCCCAAGCGCGCCAGATTGCTGCGATGCGGTCGTCGTGAGTCTGCTCGACTTTGGATGGCGACACGGTGGGTGACGAGGCCTTGGCGGCGGGCGCTGAACTTCGGCGGCGAGAGCGACAGCGGCCGCGGTGTCGGCGGAGGATCTGGCGGAGGAATCGCAGGATGTCGCGAGAGTCGCTGTAAGAGCGGTCTCACAAGCATGTCAGCGCACCTTGTTGTTGGTCAAGGAGAATCTCGATCTGTGGAAGGATGACTGACTCTTTCCCGTCTGCGCGCGACACCGATACGAGTCAATTTCTATCGCTCGATAACTCACCTATGCGGGCCTGAAGGAAGTTCGCGATCTGCGAGAAGACGCACCGTTCTCCGGACGCTCGGATTTGCCTTCCTCGCCCTCTTCCATCTGCCGGTCTTCTCCGTCTGCTCTGTCCGCGGGTCCAGTCTCTCCCGTCTCCGTGGAAGTTGTATGCGGCTCCTTCGCCGCCGCCTGGATCGCCTCTCCCTCCTCGGCTGCTAGCACTGGTCCTCCACAGTCCTCTTCGTCAACGGGCGTGTTCAGGTTGTCAAGCGGAGTGGCGTAAGTGTCGAAGGAGATGTTAAGCGTGTCGAAAGTAGCAGGCGCAAGCGTGAGAAGCGGAAGAGACGTGATGCGAATAAGCGGGGGAGGGGTGAGGTCGGGAGGGGGTGGGCGACGCTTGCGCCTGCGCTTGCGGGCGCGAGGCGGGGTGTGGAGCTTCCCGTAGGAGCGACGCCTGCTCCTGTTGGCCATGATGCCGGTGGACGGGTGAGGTCGAGGTGAAAGCGATGTCCCGCTCGTCGCGAGACGAAGTCGACCTCAGCCACGACACGCTGCGACGCTGGAAGCCTCCCGGAGACTCGGTCTCGTTGCACAGCGACTGTACAAGGTCAGCGAACCTTGCCAGACCACGCTCTCACTCGCTCTTCCGCCTCACTCACCGCCTCCCCCATCCGCTTCGGCTCAACCACTGCACCCGCTCTCGCACGCTCTTCACCGCTTCGCTGGCCCAACTGCACATCTCGACTGGCTCTCCTAGGAGGAAAGAGTGGACACACGTAGCGCAGGACCGCCACGGCTGAGCGGACGGCGGCCACAGCGGTATTGCGCCTCATCGGGATCGGGTTCGCTGGGCTGGGGCGTCGCTGGCTCGCATGGTCGCTGGCGGATTGGCGGGCGTCGGGAGTCTGTGTTCGGTTCGCGGGGCAGGCTTCGATGCGGTCGGATTGCGATGATGCGGCTTCTCGAGGCTATGTTTGGTGAAGTCGAGGGCGAACGCGTCTAAAGGGACAATCGCGCTTGTGCGGTCGAGATGGCTGTCGACTAGGCATTGAGGGTGATGCTGCATGCTGGCGAGCGCCGGGCTGGCGAGCGCCGGGCTGGCGGACTTCGCAGGCGGAGCAAAGGGTTGTTTGTCGAGGTTCGGGCGGGAGGATCGACTGCAGCGCGACGAGGACGGTATCGCTGAGAAGAGCAGTATCGCAGGCTGCGATGGCAATCTGTTGGAGTCGTGCGCGTCACGAGGAGCCCGCACGGACGGAGGGTGAGCGGTGAGCGAATGCGGATGGCGAGCAAGCCAGCCCAAGTCCGATCGAGCTCCGTTCCCCGGCCCGCCCCTTTCCTTCTCTTCTCTCGCAGGCGATCGCGCGCTTGCCGAGGTTGGTCAGAACGAGAACGCTGCGATCCTGGCCTGTTGAGTAACTGTTCTACACCCTCCTCCTCTCGCTTCCGCTTTACTTCTCTCCTGGGAGACGCGCTCAGGCGAGCTCGCTGCGCATTGCACGAACGTGAACGGCTCTTGACGCACTACCTTTACGTGCGTGCGCGTGTCGATGAGCGACTGGCAGCCTTCCAGCGAAGCGGAATGCGTAAGAGGCTCGCCCGGGCGTAGAGATGTTCGACAGGGTCTTTTGCAACATCAAGAAGAAGTATCTACAGCAGTCTTGCACGCCCTCGCCTTAGCCTGCCGCTTCAGACGAGTCTCGCCCGCCTGCGACAGCTTTCCTTGCCGCCCGCGCTCCAACTCCCGCAGCTCAACTATCTCGGCCCAATCTGCCGACATCGAGGCGGTGACTCTCCCGGTCGCCGTCAAGGTCTCTGCGATCTGGGAGAGGTGGAGGCGCAAGGCAGCGAGGTTGGGCGGGAGAGATGGGCTGGCTGCGAGGTCGCCGAGTCCTGCGCCCAGCGCCAGGATCAGAGGCGCCGCAACAGGTGGTTTGATTGAGGCGGGCATGGCGGTGCAGATGTAATCGCGGGTGGAGAGAGGAGCGTGGGAGTTGAAAAAGGCGAGGACTGCAACGGCCTTGGAGACCGTGCAGGTTGCGAGATGGGAGAGGTATTGCGAGTCGCTGAGCTGGTCCAGCGACGTGTCGAGCGAAGCATTCTTGGGAGAATCGCTCGCGGGGGACGCCATGGCGGAGGAGGTGCGGGAGGAGAGAATGTAGTCGGCAAAGGCGGGCAGGAGGATGAAGGCCAGGGGAAGTCGTACGTTGAAGCTGGGGAACATGAAACCGGTGTGCGCCGACCATTCGGACATACGCAGCTGCAATTGCTGCGAGAGTTCGTGTGCTTCGGCTTCTTTGCGCAACTGCTCGGCCTCATCCTCGCGGGCTGAGTCGGACACGGGCTCACCGTCTGCGCTAGTGGATGACGGGGACGGCGGTGTGCTGGTCATCGCAGTAGAAGAAGTTGGGGCGAGGGTGAGAGCCGAGACAGGCGAACTCGTCGCAGCTGATGACGGCGGAGGGTGTTCTTCGGTCGACGTCGAGAGCCGAGCTGTCGGTGACGACGGATGTTCCGGTGTAGGTTCGGGTGCGGTCGATGCTTGTATGCCGGCAGTAGGAGATGCGGGACGGGCGGGAGAGGTCGGAGGAGATGGTGAAGAGGGTCCAAAGCGGCGCGACTTGCCCTTGACGTTCGTGCGGTCCGCCAGAGCAGTTCGCTTGGGCCGCTCCATGCCCTTCGGAGCGAGTGATACGGCCTGATCTTTCCGTATGTCGTCCCTTTGCTTCTTCTGAGCGGCAGCGGCGCTCGCCTGCCCTTCGTCCCGCAGCTCGCGCATCCGCTCACCCTGCAACGACCGCTTCGACTCTGCTAGCAGGCGCTTGATCTCCTTGTGCCCGCGCACCTCGACCACTCCCGAATGGAAGCCGAGGTTCGCCTCGGAAGCGATGAACCGCTCGATGTAGACGGCGGGGACGGGTAGCTGCTGCTCGCCGGCGTCGGCGTCATTGCTGCCGCGGAACGTCGACATTGCTGCTGTAAAGTCGAAGGGAGTGGAGGCGGCGAACGTAGAGGGGGTGAGCGACGAGAGGCGGTCGAGGAGGGTGAGGTAGGGCGAGTACTGCCAGATGCAGTGCGCAGGAGGGTCGCTGCTGATGGGGATAATTGTCGGCGACCGCGAATCGCCGAAGATGGAGGACTTGTCGGCGCCGAGGACGGAGCAGGTGAGGTAGACGGAGATGAAGCGGTACCGATTGGCGTAGGTCCAGCGGGCGATTTGCTGTGCGTGAGAAACGTCAACCAGGTGTCGCTGGATGATGCAAAAGGGAGTGACGCACTGAGGCTTCGGCTGCGAATGCTGCATCGACTAGCCACAGCTTGCGCTCCTCCAAGCCCGTCGATCGGCGAAAGAGCGAGCGGGACTGCCGCGGGTAATAGAGCGCGTATAAGATCTCTTCGAGCGAAGCGTTGTCGACGTGCTCGCTGTCGAGCCGGTCCTTGACGGGCAGGACGCGATTGATCCCTTCGACAAGGAACGAGAGAAGCTGCACGAGCAGAAGTAAGCGTCTCGATCAGTGTCGACGTACCAAGCTCGTACGCACCGGTCCGAGAACGAGGGACTCCCAGTTCTCGATTGAGGCGCCGAGGAAAGGACCTCGAGGCGGTTCCGCATGACAAGACGTCCTAGCAGCCTCTTCGGGCGGCGTGAGAACCGACGACGAGAGGAGGGTGACGAACTGGGTGCTGAGCATTAGCGCGCTGCTTTTAGGAGAGAGAGAGGGGGGGATGCCGCTCACCGCGTCGAGAACGGGCGAGTCCTCTTCCGTCGGCTCGGGCAGACCCAACGCTCTCCAGCTCCGCAGGACATCCTCGACCTCCTGTAACTGAATCCATGCCATCCCGAGCTTCACTTCGAACCTATCCGCCGGCCACAAGTCCGAGTACGGCTCGACGGCATAGCCGGACTTGAGTCTCGACGACAACACCTTCGTCGTCTTCGTGAGGGTTGGCGTTCCCTGTACGCCCTCGCATTCGACGCGGGTGTCTCGGATGAGGTCGGCAAGGGCGTTGCGGCGCTCAGAAGGGGATGGACGCGCCGGAGGTGGAGGAGGATCCGGGAAGTCTGGTTGGGGGTATAAGGGCGCAGGGGAGAAGATGGGCGATGTGGAGTGTGGGAGAGCGCGAGGCGATTGGGCGAGAATCTCGAGGAGGAGGAGCGTGGCATCGAGGGAGAGGGGAGAGGAGAGTTGGTCGGAGATGGTCGAGAGGAAGGTGTCGAGTGAACGCAACTCGTACGAGATGAGCTGCGCCGACTCGGTGAGCTGCCTGCGAACGCGTCCCACAACGAGAGAGTGTAGACGCACAAGAGACGCGGAGGCGAAATCACGGCCGAAGAAGCGGCGCAGGTCCGTCGGTGTCGCTGAACCGAAGGTGGACGAGAAGGCGGATGACGACGCGAAGAGCTGCGCGTTTCATGCGAGTTAGCTTGGAGACACACCTCGAGAAGAACGAGGACGAACGGCGGAGTATTCTAGCGCAGCGCCACGGTTCCTCATGCCCTCCCACACCGCAGGTCCCAGCATCTCGACCTTTGCGACTGGCGTATGCAGCCCGCTTCCCGCATCTCGCGCCGCGGCATGCTCAAGTACCGTTGAGCGCAGCGTCGGTATCCGGTCAATGCTTGGATAGGCCAGTCGGAGGTCGTCCTGGACGACGATGTCGCGGAAGAGGAGTGGACGATCGAAGACGGCTGAAGGTTCACGACCGGCGTCAGGTAGTGCGACTAAGAGCACGAGTGTCTCGCAACGCACCGGCGGAGTAGACCACGACCCTAAGGGACGAGACGCCCTTTGTCCTGCTCGTCGCGTTCTTTCTGCACTTGCCTTTCCTCCGCTTCCTGCTCCGAGCTCCGCCTGACCGCGTAGCACCTGCTGCACCGGCCTTCCGCTTCCTGCCGCCCCGAACGCCCTCCTCGCATTCCGACTCGGACTCCTCGTCACTCCCCTCGACTCGCTCGACACGATCGATCTCGGCACCATATTCGTTCAGCAAGTCTATCCGTGCACGCCCGTTGAGAGCGACGAGGTGGAGTCGCTGGACAAGCCGGCTCGGGAGGACAGTCGTGGGTTTGATTTTGAGAGCGTCGAGTTCGGCTAAAGCGGCCTGTTGTTCCACAGCTGCTTCGGCGGTGAGGAACGCGGAGGGAAGGGGAACGAGAGGGAAAGGGGCTACACCACTGCGAGCCACGAAAGCTGTCAGCCACGCTTGGCGCCGCATGGATGGGAAGAAGATGGCGCACGCATCGTATCCCTGCGCACTCATTGCCGTCCGTAGCCGCTGAAGGTCCTGAAATTTCCATGTTGTACGCGGCACCGAAAGGCCGCGCTGTCGCAGCCATGTCGCAAACTCGGTCGAGAGAGCGAGCGAGACGAGACCTGGGGCGTTGGGGATGAGAGGGAGGGCGAGTTCGAGTTCGCGGCGGTCGGGAACGAGGGTGAGGGTACCGTCGCATGTCTGAATGGGTGCGCTCGGTTTTGGCGACATCGCTGAACGGGAGAGAGGACAGGGGCGAGTAGGAGAGAGAGGGAGGAGGCGGAGTTGGGCGCGTCTGCTTCTGTCGATGGTCAGCGCTTCACATAGGCAGTCTACAGGGTCTAGGAGGTCTCCCTCACCTCAACCCGCGCCCTCAAACCCACTGCAGACCGCCTGTTCGCACGCGTCGGGTAAGGTGGGGGAGCGAGGTGTGCAGAAGAGCGAGGGGACGCCAGGAAAGCCGGCTGCGTAGCTCGAGGTGCTCACTGCAAGGAGCTCAATCAGCAGCAGACACAGCAGGAGATTGGAAGCAGTCAAGTCGAGAGCGAACCCGCGAACTCGCACTCTCGCACTCTCGCGAGTCGCGCAGCGGCGTGACAGACCTCTCTCGCTTGTCACATTGCCCTTGCTTGCCTGTTAGGCTGATTGATGCCTTGCCCGCCTTCTGAGCGAGCCGCTCACCGTACTATCGACCGTCGGACCGCTCGCCAGCTCCGCGCCGCCGCACCTGCTCCCACTCCCCAACAAGTCCAAGCCCTCCCTGCTGCGTTCCGAGCCCTCGCCGCCCTCTTACACCCACAACCGCAGCGCTAAGTCACGCAAACATGCCTGCCGATCGCAGCCGACGCCGTTCGGCACGCAGCGGGCGAGGACCAGCAGAGGGCGCGTCGTCCGCCACGGTGCGTACCGCTCCATTCCTCTCGCAGGGCTCGGTGACCTTCCAGGACCCGTAGGAGAGGCAGAAGCAGGCGAAGAAGAATGTGCAGGCGGGAGGAACGCAGACGAAGGTGACTTTCGCGACTGACTTGTTGTCCTGCTCGTCGCGCATTTCGCTAATCACTCGCTCTGATACGTATGACGCGGACGCGAGCCCGGCAGGGAACGGAGGGAAGAGCAAAGAGGGCAAGACGGAGAAGCTGGAACGATGGAAGAACGTACGTCTCCCCGTCCAGACTTCCGGTCACTCTTGCTCACGTTCGAATTCTTCCAGGTCTTGAAGAGAGAGTTCCCGAGAGACGTCGATTTTGAGAGGCTCAAGCCGGACCCGACTATTCCCATGCAGGTGCGCAGCATCATTGCAAGCATGCAATCGCTCACCGCTGAAGCTCTTCCATGGTGCAGCCCCCTCCCTCGGCAGAAGGCGAGCGAATCGACCCCGAAACCCTTCTCAAGCTGCTGTGGAAGGTCGCGCAAGATACGCCTGAGGAATACAAGATCAAGATCAAGCTGACGGAGGTTGTCAAGGAGAAGAAGGCGGGCGCGGACGCGAACAGCAAGGGGATCGCCCTACCCGAGTCAAAGTCAGATGGCGACCCGCTTGTCGCGTTTGAGCTCGACGTCACCGCCGAGGAGTTCTTGAAGAACTACGCGCACCTGAAACGACCGCTCGACATCGAAGTGTCGGGAGATTGGAAGGTCGTCTCATCGGACGGCATCATCCTCGCCCTCCACTTGACAAACATCCTAGGCTTCTTGCTGAACGACTCGTCGAAGGGTTTGGAGGAGGCAGAGAGGATGGGGGCTTGGATTGAACGGGAGATTCTCGTGCGTTCCCTTCCACGCTTATCCTCACTCTCCTTCCTGATCATGCGTCTTCTCACTCAACAGGCTAACGGCGGTGCTCCTCGAGCCGCGACCAAGAGCCGGCACGCGTCGTACCTTCGCAAGCCCGACCCGCGCAAAGGCGCAACCCACCTCTTCGCCTGGGCGCCCGCGTTCGTTCCCCACCTCTCACTCAACTACAAACCTGAACTACGCTGACAACGCACTCTCTTGCAGGGGTCACGAAGAGCCCGCCCAGATCCGAGCCTCGAAAGACATGAGCGCCGAGTACGTCTCGCGCTTGGGCGAGAACATCTCCATCGCCATCGAGGCAGTGATCAAGACGCTCTCCATCATCGAAAATGCCGCCTACCAGGTGCTAGTCAAGAACTGGAACGAGAAGCTCGCCGGATCCTCGTTCGCGGTCAAGATGGCGCGTACGATTCCCTCTCTCCCCCACACTGTTCTCACGCAACCCCCTTACAGAACAACCCATTCTGGCGCCACCAAGGCCTCGTCATCGTCCACAACCTGCCCGCCGACCCTCACATCGACATCCTCGACTCGAAGATCGTCATGACCGCCATGCTCCCCACAGGCGACTTCGAGGGCGGCCAGCTCACCCTCGAATCGATTGGCATCAAGTCTGAATACCGGCCTGGGGACGTTGTCTTTGTAAGAAGCTGGCTGGTGAAGCACGCGGTACTGGCTATCTCGGGTGCGCTTCCTTTCCCTCTTCTCCCAAGCTCTCCACCTGACGCTTCCGACACAGATGGCGATACTCGCCACAGTCTCGTCTTCGTCTTGCAGGACAAGCTCGCAACGAAGGGCGGCTTCGAGGCGGATTGGCAGGGCCTTGCGACTGGCGAAGCCGCCTTCGGCTCGAGTACGAACGAGGAGGAGGCACGGCGTAAAGGCGATGCCGAGGCGCTGAAGGTCCGGCGCGAACGGGAGATGGAGCAGGAGATGGCGGAGGCTGGCAGGCGCGGAAAGGGGAAGGGGCACGCGTCAGCGGACGACGTTGCCCGTTGGGAGGAGGAACGGCGGCCGGTTCCGGAGCGTGAGGAGGACAACGGACGGATGTGGGTGGACTCGCCCTTCTAAGTATGCGAGGGACTCTCTCCCTTCCTCGTCAGTAGCTCAGCTGACATCGTTCGCGCTCACAGACTTGCGCTCGCCATCCTCCTCTCTCCCCTCGACTTCCCTTCCTCTCTTCTTCTTCCGGCTAGACGACAGTTATGGACGTCTCATTTGCGCAATGCAGTACTTATGGACATCAGCCCGCAAAGTCGCCCGTCTGTGCTTCTCCACCTCGCGTCTCTCCTCGTCGGTCCGCCTTCAGCTTCTCGCTTCCACCGCTACGTCTCGCTCTCCTCGCTTGCATTCTTACTCAAACAAGCTACTGCCGCTGCTGTGCCGCCGACTCGCCCGACAATGCGCTACGCTCTCGCATCGCCGTGGACAGCCTCATCAGCAACGACAACAGGCGTCATTCCGCGAGATAAGGAGCGGTGAAGGCGGGGAGCGGGCATTCCACCACCCAGGGCGCCCTCGAGCTCGCCATCATCGCCTAGACCCGCACGAGCCGCCGCGACGCCGACTCAGCAACCTCTCGCCATCGGGACCAACACAGCTGGCTCGGCCGCTACGAGGGGCAGTGCGAGCGATGGAACGGGTGCAGGGACGAAGAAGGGGCCACATGAGATGCCTGGAAGTGTCGCGGGCCGGGTTGTGCAGGTTGTTGCTTCAGCCGGTCCTTCGTCGTCCGGTGCGTCCCCACGACAATCCCTTCTGTCGTGATTATCCAGCTGATCCTGCTCTCCTACGCTCACAGCACACCCGGTCGTCACGCGAGTCGGCTGCCACACGCCTACGCTCTTTACACCTCATGCTGGCCCTTCCTCCCGCCCTCACACACCTCTCACCTCGCTCAACCCGCCCTCGAACGCGCCCTCGAACCTTCAGCGACAGTCCACGTCGACCACCGCACTCGGACCCAAGAGCAGCACCGGCGAAGTGATCGTCTCCTCCCACTTCACCGCCAAACACGCCCCTCTCCCAGCCTCGGCTTCCTCCTCTTCCCTCGTCATCCCTGCCAAGCGGCACTCTCCCTTTTCACGCAAAGGCGAAGAGCGCGCCTCTCCTCCCCGCGCCGCCGGAGCGGAAGAAGACGAGTTCGACGAATTGGACGAGGATATCGAGAATGTCGATCCGGTCAAGGCGCTCGCCTTCCTCCGAGTGGTCAGGCGGCGCTCTTCTTACAGCAGCAGCGCGAGCAGGAACAGACGAGGAGGAAGAAGCCTCGTGTTTCGGACGATTCGGCGTACGAGACGGCCGAAGCGGGAGGGAGCGGAATTGAAGCGGAGTTGGAGAAGGAGGAAGTGCCTGAGAGCGAGCATGAGGGAGAAGGGGAGATGTTGTTGGATACAGTGGCTAGGACGAGCCCGGGGGAGGGCGGAGCGGTCTCGAGGTCGTCGGGACAGCAGGCGCAGGCGGAAGGTGGCAACGTGCGTTCAGCTTTCCTCGATTCTCTCTCGTCCTTGCTGACGGATCTTACCGGTGCAGCCCTCGTCGCACATCGCCGTCGAGCTACTCCCTCCGTTCGCCGAACGCCGCGTCGCTTATGCAAGGGTGCCTCGAGATCGCAGAGAGCGGGACGGGCAGGTCAAAGGGCGGGCGGAACGACGGCGATTTGCGCTTGACGCTGTGCGCAAAGGCCTCTTTCCCACCCTCGCGACTCACTGCTGACCCGCCTCGCACGACTCGCGACAGCTCCTACGTCAACGAACGACTCGCTGAGTACCGCGCCCAACTCCTCGCATCCGGCACGCAACCCTCCGACGTCCAGATCGAGACCGAGAAGCGCGCCAACATGCTCGAAGCGTCACTCGAAGTGGCGGCGAGCGGAGGAGGGAGGAGCAGCATGGGAAACAACGAGGACTTTTTGCGGCAAAATCTGTGCGTCCGTTCTTCCCCCTCGACGAGCTCGATGTACTGAACACTTCTCTTGCACAGCTCGTGGCTCGACACTCGCATCGCCAAGCTAAAGGTGAACCCATCCGCCGTCTCTTCCGCCCCCCGCCCTCCGCTTCCCAATCACCGCGTGTCCGCCCTCCTTCCCTCCGACATCGCTCCCTATCCGACGCACCAACACCCTCTAACTCGGCCGTTCAGTCCCGCTCGCCCCGGCGGCTTCTCGCCCGCTCCGGCCTATCGCCCCTCGCCGACACTCGCTTCGGGACTCTCGAACCGCGGTATGGGAGTTGGACCGGTACCGCAGAAGGCGAGCTCGGCGACTAGCGGGACCGAGAGCCAGAATAGCGAGACATCAGCGGCGATGGCGGCGAGGAAGGGTCGCGAGGAAGCGCAGGGCGACAATCGCGAGCAGATGGAGGCGGTCGATGCGAAGGTCGCGACGCCAGCGACGGCGCGCTTTAGGCCGGCGGGAGGTGCTGCGGCGGAACAGTCGTTCCAGGGCGACGGCACGACCCTCGCGGTCTCAGCGAGCGAGCGCGCCGACTCGACACGGACTCGATGCCAGCCGGACGCGCACGAGGACGTTTCGGCCCTCTTCGACGGCGTTGACTTCGACGGCGACCTCGACACGCAGGAGGAGAGCCTCGAGATCGTCGAGTCTCCCGCTCCTCGTCCGGCCGCCGTAAGAGCGCAGAAGCCCCCTTCCGGTCTCCGCCTCGGTGCGCCGGCCGTGCGGCTTGACAGTCCGCCTCCTCGATACGAGCCGCCTCAGCAGGGCCAGTAGCCCGCTCGACCTCCTTCCCCCGCCGCCCAGAACCGCACCGTCTCGGCTGTCTCGACCGCGAGCGACCTTATTATTGAAGAGCCGCGCGCTACCTTCGCCTCGACAAGCATTGTCCCCGCAATGCAGCATTACAAAAATCTACTCGCGAAGTCGCCCGTCTGCGCTTCTCCAGCCTGCCAGATCTCCTCGTCCATCCTCCTTCGATCGCCACGTCTCGCTTTCTCTGCAGTCCTGCCCGCCCAGATGAGCTACTATTTCTACGGCGCAGGCGCTCCGCTGGCCTGTCATTGTTACGCGGCAGCTGCTTCGGGCGTACTACCCTACCTTGCGAAGGTCCTGGTCGGTGGAGAGGGCGGCTCTTGCTCTCTTTCTCCTCGCGCGTTCACTGCTGCTGAACCTTCTTACCACACCGCTTGACTCAAAAATGGCCCGCACTCGCTCGACACACTCCGCGACCCGCTCCGCCACTCGTCAATCAGTTCAACCACTCAAGTACGGCTTGTCGAACATCCACCACCACCGGACCATCACTACAGCGGAGAAGAGGGGCTTCTCAAAGAGCAAGAAGGGCAATAAACCTCTCACGGTCGGCGCAGGCGCCAAGAAGAAGAAGTCGCACGCTGTCGGACGCTCGAGGCCGATGTCACGCCGCCCAACTCGCAGGCGTACAGCTGTCTCGTCAGTCGTATCGTCTCGCGTCGCTCCCGACTTGCGCAACGAAGGCGAGGAGGATGGGGACGACGAGAAGTCGAGCGATGAGGACGTAGACGAGGAGGAGTCGAGCGAGGAGGAGAACGCGCCGAGTCGCCGGAGCAAGGTCAAGGAGACGTGCGAGCGCAAGCAGAGAAAGGTGAAGACGTTGCACCGCCTGAGCAAGATTGAACTCGTCAAGAAGGTAGAGGACATGATGATGAAGCACGGCGACGAGGTCGATGCCCTCAAGCGCGAGATCATCAAGGTCAAGGAGAAGCTGAGGCGCTACAAGAACAAGAAGAACGTCGATGTCGGAAGCTCGAGCGACGCGGAGCTGGAAGAGTGGCGCCAAGCGGTGTTGGAGGAAAGCGACTTGTCGAGCGGAAGTTCAGACGACTCGGGCCGGTACAAGCCAGGGAGGAGCCCGTACAGGAAGGTTAAGACGTGAGGGTCGGTAGAGGAGGAGTAGACTTTCGCATCGCATTGCATCGCATTGTCGCTCTTTTCGTGGACAGCGCGTACAAGCCGATGAGTGCGAGGAGAGCAAACCCGACTGCGGGCGAGTCGAATCAGGTCAACGAGGGAGCAGGCGATAGTATGACAAGTTACGCACCCTCATGCCGAGGATGGCGGGAACCGTCACTTGGAGGAGAAGGGCGTTTACGGGTACGCGGAGAGTGGGATTGATCTTGCCGAAGCTGCGACGCGAGAAAAGCGTTAGCGTTCTTTGTAAGACAACTAGCGCACTTTAGAGGACGACGCTGAGATTCAGGAGAGCAGACGCACAAGAGACTGCCAGGGAAACTACGGTCACGGCTCATCGACAAAACGGCGCAGGACGAGGCGCAGACAATGCCGATGCAGGCGAAGGCGAGAACGGGCAAGTTGAAGACGAAAGCGGCAGTCGATCCGCGTAGGCCGAACGAGTCCTGGAGGATCTGAACTATCGGAAGCGGGCTTGATACGACGGTGTCGATGTCGAGAATGCTGAAGAGGAGGGCGATAATGTCTGCACGTGCACTTGTTCAGCAAAGGGTGCACGAGATGACTGACGAGAGGAGTACTCACCGCAGAACCCGACGACGCCGACAATCACGGTTCCGCCGACGACCGCGGTGGGCGCAAGGCGTCCGGCGTCGACGGCTTCCTCGCAGAGGTGAGTGGGGACGTCGTAGCCGATGATGGTGAAGGAGCTCTGCAGCAAGCCGATGAGGAAGACGAGGTCGCCGTTCGACCAGCCGGTGCCGTTGTAGAAGCCTCCGAAGACGAACGAGGGCTTGGCCTTGACGGGTGCGCAAGCGGCAAGGGCAATGATGGTTGCGACGACGGTCGAGATGTTGATGATGGCGAAGCTGGTCGTGCAGCGGTCGAAAATGCGAACCATGTAGAGCTGCGGGTGGAAGGCGTCAGATCGAGGTCTTTCAACGCGTCCGTCTCGAGGTTTATCGTGGGGACGTCAAGGGAGAGGACTTGCGTTCGTAACAAAGAACGAGAAGAGCGAGAAGAGGAAGCAGACGACGAGGTGCCACGGCTGCTCGACGTAGTCGGGGTGGAAGGCGGCGGCGAGACCGAGGCATCCGGCCGAGAGGATGTACGCTCCTGCAGCAATCAAGGCCCATCCACCCTGTGGTCGAGCGTAAAGTCAGGCTCGCGGTATCGTGAGTGAAAGGAAGAGACGGCAGAACGCACGGCGATGTTCCACCAGGCCGTCCAGTATGAGAGGAATGGTGCCCATCGCGGCGGCGCAAGCTGGAAGGACCACAGTGCCTGTCCTGCTGCGTGAGGCCATGCCGAGCAGAGCTCTGCGAGACTCAGCGCGATGCAGATCGAGATGAGAGCGACGGCAAGCCAGCCCCAGAGCGAGGCGACAGGTCCGCCCGAGAGGAGTGCCGCTCCGAGAGAGCTGTTGATAGCTGTTGAGGGCGCTATGTTGGCCTACGTGCGAGACCTGGTCAGTACCGGAACACGAGGAAGCGTTCGAAGGAAAGGAGGAGGAGAGCAAACTCACGAACAGGAGACCGAGAAGAGCCTGTTCATTGTCAAAGCACAGTCACAGCAATGAAGGGAAGGAGCAGGAGAAGTCAGCCGCGGTCAGAGGAGGATCACGTCGGGGTAGCATCCTGCAAGGCGAGGAGACGCACCCAAACCGACATCGACACCTTCAGCTCTTGCTTATGTCCGGTGAGCTCCTCGTACGTGCCAGCGATCCCTCCGACGGCCAACACCTTTGAGCGCAGCTCTTGCTGTGCGGGACCGACGCCCTCGTTCGACATGGTGCGGGATTTGCTCGAGTCGAGAGAGCGGACGGCGGCCATGCTGGGGCGGTGTGCGCTGGTTCCACGGGTGCTGGAGCAGCTGATGGAGTGTACTGGAGCGAATGAAGCATCGAAGGGGCCGCGAGAGAGGCGGGGGACTGTTGCTATCCCGGCGGCCAGAGCAGTGCAAGCGCCAGCCAGTGCACGTGCCCACAGCAGAATCATCCGGAGCACTTGGCGAGGCTCACGATTGCGGAACGCACGACGCGCAGTCTCGCCGCCGTCTCTGGCTGACTTCCCTCGCGCTTCCTCGTCTTGCAGCTGGGTATTCAGTGCTCCAGCCTTCTTTACTATCGATTCTTTTGGCGAGGCTATCCACAAAAATCTCGTTCACATCGAATGAGGCTGACCTCGCAACAAAACAGGTCGTCGGTCGCTCCTCCTCTTCACCCTCCCATTCCTCTCACTCTTCATGTTCATTGCGGGTTCCGGCTTCTACCTCCAAGGCGACAAGAACCAGCTCGCGATGGTACGCACGCCTTCGCCTTCGCCGCCGTCCGCTCGTTTCCTCGTCTCGTCGTCGCTTACTTCTCTTTCCTGCCCCTCCCCCTTCCTTCCCTCCAGGTCGTCACCGGCGTCTACATCTTTGCGGCATCCTACGGACCCGGAGCCGGTGCGCTACCGTTGTTAACGTGCGAAGACGAGCTGGACCGCGCTAACCCTCCCTTCTTCTCACAGGTCCCGTTCCGTTCTCGTACTCCGCCGAGGTCTTCCCGCTTCAAGTTAGGGAGATCGGAATGGGTCTTGCCGTACGTTCACAATTACCCGCAAGAGAAGCAGCTGGGCTGACTGTCCTTCCCTCACAGACCGCCATCACCTGGTTCTTGTGCGCCCTCCTTCCCCTCCTCCCTTTCTTCCGCCTTCGCACTGACCTCTCCCGCTCAACAGCAACTTCGTCAACGCCCTCGTCTTCCCTCTCCAAATCCAATCGTGGGGCTCAGGCCCGGCGTTCTACTGGTTCGGATGCTGGAACATCATCCTCTGGTTCCTCGTCGTGCGTTCTCTCGCCGCTCTCTCGACTGCATGCCCGTACTGACTGCTGTGCGGGGTGACAGCTCATGTTCTGCCCCGAGACGAAGCAATTTGTGCGTGGTCCTCTCCTCACTCTCCCTTCATACTCCGCCACGCACGGCCTCTCGCGCCGTCTTCCGCATTCGCCAGCTGACGTGTCCCTCACTTTTACAGACCCTCGAAGAACTCGACGAAGTCTTCAGCATGTCCACCTCGCGCCAAGTCGCCTACGGCCTCGCATCTCCCGCCTACTGGTTCCGCCGCTACATCCTCCGCCAAAAGGTCCACCGCGTGCCGTTGCATGAGTACCATCCGTCGGAGGAGAAGGATAGGCCGACCGTCGAGCATCGGGAGAAGGTCTAACGAGGAGAAGGAAGGAGGGAGAACAGGAGGAGGCAGTCTTGTATATAGCGTCTCGTTCGTATCGCTTTTGAGTACCCACTCTCTCTCTCGCTGTGCATACGCAACCCACTCTCGCGCATCGCTCCGTCATCCAGTGACCGTATTTTGTACAATCCAGTCGAATCGTCGTCCGAAGGGTCTGTTCGAGAGCAGAAAGGCTACGAGTTGGCGGCTGTGAGCGCGCGTAAAATGTCAGCCAAGCGAAGGGAACCTTGTAGAAGAACGTGACGACCCACCCTGCTGCGCCTTGCCCTTCTCCTCCTGGGCAACTCCCTTCGCCTCCTGCGCCTTGTCCCCCGTGACCGCACCCAACACCCTATCCATCTTGCCCTCCAACCTGTCCGCCGTACCCGTCGCGTACTCCTGCGCCTGCGCCATCTTGTACTCGGCGTTGCCGGCTGCGCGTTGCTCGTTGCCTGCTTGGGAGAGGGAGGAGATGCCCGTCGCGTCGCCGACAGTCGCCTTGATGCTGCCGACCGTGGCGTTCCAGTTGCCGGTGGTCTGAATGAGCCAGGCGAGAGCAAGCAGGCCGGCAGGCAGCGAGTGATCGTGCAAAGAGCGTGAAGGGTGAGGAGGCGAGCAGGCGAGGCAAGTGGGATGCGAGGAGTCAGCGGGACTCGCCGAACAGTGGCACGGGCTCGAGCGCACCTTGGAAGGCTCGTTGCTGCTAGTCGCGTCGCTCATGTTGGCTTTGTTGGGTGAGGAGGATGAGGAAGAGCCGAGCGAGTGATGACGCCGGCGAGGTGGGGCCAGAGGGGCGGTGCAAGGGTGTCGGCGAGTTGAGCAGAGGAGCGTGAGGCGAGGAGTCTGCTAGCAGAGTCGAGGAGAAAAAGCGGAGCGAGAGAGGTGAGCGAGAGAGAGGAAAGGAGGAGACGGACTCGGCGTACGAGAGCAGTTGCCCTCCCCACGTCGTGCGACGGCTGCAGAGTCTGATCCAGCCCCCAGTACATTGTTTTGCAACCGGCGTTGAGCGTCACAAGGCGTACGAGAGCGTGAGAAGCGAGAAAGACGAGGAGAGCTCAGGCTTGACCTTCGTAAGCAGGCGACGACGGCCTTTCTCGCAGTTCTACCTCGCCTTGGACACCTGGGTAGTTCGTCGTAGGCATATGGAAGTATTTTAGAGCGAGTAATGAAGCCACCGAGGTCGAACGAGGCATACATAGTCAAGAATCACCTCCTCCCCTCGCAGGCTTCGCTCCCGCTTTGTACACAAGCTCGCGAGTCGTACGAGCTCGTCGTATCGCTTTTGAAGAGCTCTCCAGACTCGCGGACTGGCGCGCCTGGCCTGTTACTGCTCGTCACACGACTGGTCTCTCCCGCTCCCCACCTTGCGCTTCCCGCGCCTTCCACCTCTCCCTCTCCCTCTCACCTCGCCTCGAGCCATTCGCGAACCAGAACACTCAGCCATGTCGACCTCTGTGAGCACGCCCACCCTGTCCAGCTTGCGAAACGCCCCTTCGAGCGCGAGCGAAGCGGGACTGACCTCCGCGGACTCCTCTTCTCCTCTCGACTCGCGCAGCACCAGCAGACGGAGCAGCAGGAGCAGCACAAGGCGGTCGGACACCACCGCTTTCATGGCCACTCGGACGCGAGGGAGGCGCCGGTGAGTCTGGCTTGCGGTCGTTCCCCTCGTCTCGGTCCCACACAGGACGAGGCAGACGGGGTGGAATTTCGAGTTGCAGGTTCCGCTCACCTCTCGCTTGCTGTTTGCAGAAGACGGACTGCATGCGCATGCACCAGGAGGAGGCGCGCGACGCCGAGGAGAAGGTGCGTCTCGCCTCGCCCTCTCGTTCGTCGTCGTTGCGCTGACCTCGCTGCTTCGTAACACCGCGTGTGCTTCGTCGCACAGCTCGCCCACGACGAAGTGCACGACTTCGTCGGGCAGCCGAACGACCAGCTCGAGCGTGCCCGCAACGTGCTGAAGGACGTGCGTTCGCTCGCTCTCCTCTCTCTCGCTCTCTTTCCGTCGCTGACTCCCTGATTCGGCTCGCAGCCCAACTCCCCGCCCGACGCCAAGCTCAACGCGCTCGACAACGCCGAGGCGCTCCCGCACGGAGGATACCTCGTCGGAGACCTCTGAATGGGTAGTAACCTCGCTTGCATGGGAACCTGGGTCTGGCAGGGGCGAGGAGAGATGCTGTAACGAGTGCTTGTTTCAGTCGCCTTGGCAGGCCGTGCTTTGGGCTGGACTTGACGAGTATTGGGCAGAGCAGATGTCGCGAGCAAAGTCGTCGGCTACCGCACAGCGTCCCGGCTCTCGCGCTCTCACGGCTGGCGAGCTCGACAAGTCTGGAGTGGAGTATGAAGGCAAATCACGGTCACAGGACGAGGCAGTAAGTGGGTCCCGCGACAAGGCGCTCGCTCGGAGGGGATAAACTTATTGGCGGTATGTGGATACAGTTCTGGCTCGCTGTCTCACAAGCACTGGTGGTTTAGTGGTAAAATTGGACATTGCCAAGTTGTTCAAACTCGACGTTGTCTAGCCCCGGGTTCGATTCCCGGCCAGTGCATCGCTTTTTTTTGCTGCCTTTCCCTCGCCTCCTTTTCGCTTGTACGACATCAGAAGCCAGCTTTGCTTTTGCCGACAAGTGCCAGGCGTTCAAGCGCTGCGAACTTCCCGGCATCGACGTCCTGCTGACCCCGCTCTTCCTCCTTCATCTGTTCGACTCGCTCCAAAATCGCTCTTCTCGCTCTCCTCGCTCGCTACCTCGTCCTGCTCCTCCTACTGGTCGCAGCCCACTCTTTCGCTATTGCTGAGCCATACGCTGCGATCCCAGGCCGCGCCCCGCCTCACGACGCCCGCCCTCACCCTCCAAACACCCACCGCGCTCCAACGCGAACAATCTCTCTCTCGTCGAAGAGGGCATGTCCTTCAGTCCACGGCCACGTCCGAACACAGTCAACCTCCCCTTCAGCGATCCCGACGTAACCGACACCTACCGCGACGAGCGCTCTTCGGTAACTGCTTCCTCGCCTCGTCGGCGGCATCCGAGGGGCGATACGCCGCTCTCCAGGCGCCCAGGTGGGGCAGACGATACAGCGACAAGTCCAGGTCGATGGAGTACGAGTCGGAGAAGCGCGAGCGAGACGGATGGACGAGAGGAAGAGTACGCGGTGGATTCGAGGAGGGAACGGAGTAATCTTGACAAGCTGCTGGACTTTCTGGACCAGGATGATGCGGAGCAGACGATGAGGGAGGGGACGGACCCGATGGGACGGCCGCAGGCGATGTCGACGCCTCCTCCGACTGTTCCTCGACCCGGCGACTACGATTCTCAGCCTCACCCCTCCGAAGCCGCCCTTCTCCACCCCGACCTCCTCGCTCACTCGTCACAGCCTTACCAGCCCTTCTCCCCTACGACCGCCGCATCCTTCTCACCCTCTCTGCATGCTCCTCCCCCTCACGCTCTCCGCCCTTCACTCTCCAACCGCCCCCTCAGTGCCCTCGAGCTCCTTCAACGCGCGAACGGCTTCCCTGCGTCAAGAGGCAGTGGAGCGCCGGACTCGCCTAGCCCTAGGCCGGGGAGCGTTGCGGCTCTGAGGCTGAGCGAAGCGGAGAAGAGTCGGCTGGAGGGGCGGAATGGCGGTGAGGAGCGAGGGGAGGGGAGTAGCGCTGCGAGTGCGAGGCGAAGGAGGGGGAGCGGCGGGACGGACGCTTCGTTGGATTCCATCGCGCGAGTAGCGGAAGCTGTGCGTCCATCTCATGCTTCACTTCGCTTCGTCCAGCTCTTTGTCCTTACGCTTGTCATTACAGGCACTCCACGAGTTCGATTCGATCGTCTCACAACGAGCAGTAGCCGACTCAACAGGCCGACCAGCCTCACGACTACGCGATATCCCTTCGCCTCCTCGAACTGCCTCACCTCCGACTTCTCAGCCTGCGGCGAGTCATCCGCCCTACCGAGCTTTTGTGGAGGAGTCAGCGCAGGATGTGAACGTGCAGGTGCGCAGCCGTCTCTCCTGCCGGCCCTCAGAACCGCAAGGCTGATGAAGTCTTGCACGGCAGCTCATCCAAGAACTACGAGAAGCGCAAGACTACATCGCCTATCTGCAGCAAGAGCTAAGAAGCATCAACGAGGTCGTCGTACAGCTTCGAGAGCGGCCGGCGGACGCGCCGCAGCCTCCTCGACTCGAGCAAGAGGCGAGTTCTGCACAGGCTGCTTTCGAAGTCATAAAGGTGCGCCGGCTTGCTTTCTCCTCATGTTCTGCGCTCGCTCACCCAGAACTTCCCGCAGCACACCTTCGCCATGCTCCCCTCTCTCCCGCCTACGGCTTCCGCACCCGCACCCCAACTCGACTCAATCAGCCGCGCGCTCGCGTTCACTCGCTCGATCGACCGCCTCGCACACCAGACACCCCGAGAAAGACGGGACGAAGACGTCTTTGCGGTGGAGAACCTGCAGGACGTGTTAGGGGAGGTGGAGCGCTGGGAGCGCGAGGCGAGGCGGGCGGAGCAAGGATGAGCTGGTCGAAGTGTGAGATTCTGCAACATGTCTACGCGTTGCGTATCGCACAACATCGCGATGATGGACTGCTCTAGGGGGAACGAAGTGGTCTAGGGCTCACAAGGGATCGACTCGCCGTGATGAAGTTGCGGAGTGGGGGAAGAGACTTGCTATGAAGCGCTGGAGCGACAGCAGCTCTGCAGGGACCGTAGCGGACGTACGGGTCATCGCAGCGAAGTCGCGAGCGATCGTCTATTGCAGCCATACTCGACGACATTACTCCTCGCGCCCTCATGCCTCCTCCTCGTCGTCCTCAAAGACCTCCCTCCGAGCAAGCGCATCGTCGTCCGCCGCAAACACGCCATTCTTCGCCGCCTCCGCCTCCAACCGGCGCTCCTTGGCGTAGTACGCAAACTGGCCGAGGACGATAAAGTCGAGGAAGATGGTTCCGCCGCTCCCGACGAGCCAGGGAGCGTTGATGAGGAGGTGTTGCGGCGACATACTGGTCAGGAGGATCGAGGCGACGTAGGTGCTGTTGCCCGCGACGGCGAGGAGGAACATAAAGATACTGAGGCCGACGCATTTCGTCTTGCGATTGAGGGCGAGCTGGGGAAGACGCGAGCCGACTGTGTGAGGCAGACGTCAGTGATCAGAGCAACTCGGAAGGACATGCGGACGACGTACGATAGAGGAACGCGCTGACCCAGCCGACAATCTGCGCCGAGGTGTCCCACTCCTCGACGACCCGTCCCTCCTTGTTCTTGTTCTTCCCCGCAAACCACGCAATCACACCAGCCGAGACGATGATAGCGATTCCCGCTCCATAGAAGAGCAAGTCCCTCGCGCGCTGGACTGCAGGCGGGAACGCGGGTTCGGTTGGTGCGTGTGCGGAGAAGGCGGAGAGGAGGGGAGTCTGCTCCGAGGCGGGAGTGGGAAGCGCGGCGACGCCGTTGCCGTTCAGGCCGTCCGACGTCGCGAGTGGCTCGTACAGCTCCGGGTGCAGTCTTCGCTTGCGGCGGTAGTAGAAGACTTGGAAGATGAGGATGACGTCACAGACGGTGTAGTAGCTGTGGGAGGGAACCCTGAGTTAGGAAGTCGAACGGGAGAAGCGAAAGGAGAGGAGGGCGGCAGGGGAAGGGAACGAGGGAGGACACGCACAGGGCGAGGATGATGACGGTCGGGATCAGGCCTTGCCAGATCGAACCGAGGAAGTTGGTGATGTCGCCGGTCAACCACTGTGAGCGAAAGCAGGGGGTCAGTATCGTCTTCGTGAGGAACAGCGGCAGGAGAGAGGAACACACGATGGCGAGGAACAGCAGCGACAGCGATTCACCGCTTTGTTCGCGGATGCACAACACGATCTGATCCAGGCTCCTACAGTGTCAGGTCCCCCCGTCGTCAGATCCCATTCTGGAGAGTGCAGCGAGGACGAACGGGGTCGGTGTACACTAGGATCCAGCTCGCAATCGATGCCCAGCCCACTGCGTTTGCCAGTCGAGGGTAGCCATCTGTTGGACGTGCGAATGGAGCGCCAGTACAGCAAAGAGGGAGGGACGAGAGTCAATGGCCGACCCGGCGAGGGAAGAGGAAGGAAACGACGCACCAAACGCCCGCACAGGTCCGTCTCCTGATCCTGGTGGCCCAGGTGGTGGTAGAGCAGCGCTCGCACCGTGTCCCGCTGTCGCTGCGACGAGAGGAGCGGTTGCTGGGCCTGCGAACAGGGTCGGCGAAGCGGACGCTGCTGTTGCGATGAGGGCGCAGGAGAGGGCGGCGAGGGCGACTGTTCGCCCGAGTGGTGGTAGCCGTGACATCCTGGCAAGCGAGCAGAGTCTCTCGAGCGAGCGACAAGAGAAAGTGAGGAGGAGGCGGGAGAAGGACAAGAGGCATAAGGCTACACGATGCAAAACGGCAAGCACAGGCTGGAAATCTACGAGAACGTTCCGAAACGCTTGAACTCCTTGCCCTTGTCCTTCTTCTTCCCGAACCCGAGGGCGGCCATCAACCCGCCTCCGCTGCTGCTGTTGCCCTTGGACGAGGTCGTGCGCGCTGGTGCGGCGCCGGCTCGCGGATCTTCCTCCTCGTCATCGCTTCTGTCGTCCTGGGCAGGCGCTGTGACCGTCCGTTCAAGCGGCGCACCGTTGGAAGCCGATAGCGAGGAGGTGTCGGTCGAAGGTCGCGGCGTCGAAGTCGTCGTGCGGGACCCTTCCTCGACAGGCGTAACCTTGACCGAGACTTGCGACTGGCTGAGCTGCTTGCGCTCCTTCTCCGACAACAGCGAGACGTAGGACCGCCCGCGCTTCTGGTCTTGCAGTCGCCGCTCGAGCCCTTCTCGGACTTTGTCGTCTGGTCGGACGACGACGACGGGAACAGGCGAGCGAGCGACGGCCCATCTGTGGGCATAGTCGCGTGTCAGCTGACCGGAGCCGGAGGAGCGAGGGACGAGCGAACGTACCGAGAGATGGACCCCATGAACGCCGACTTGAAGAGCGAGTCTGGTCGTCCGCGAGTACCGACGATGAGAGAGTCGGGCTTGTAGATTTCGATCATGCTGCGAGGGTGGAAAGGCGGAGTCAGCGAAGTTCGAAAGCGGCGAAGGAAAGGCGGCTGATCGGGCGGGACTGACCGATGAATCGTCTCTTCTATAGGACCGATGGCGAACTCGACGATAACCGATATCTGCGCGCCAACAGAGATCAGGTTTGCCTGCTGGAAACGAGGAAAGGAAAGGCGGGCGCACCGGTCTAGTGTCCCCGTTCTTCTTCATCAAGTACGCCAACACGCCCTCCGCCTCGTCCTTCGCCTCCTCCATACTCGCCCTCCACGCGTTGTGCGCCGAGCTGCCAGGCTCGATAACGCGCAGGACGACGACTTCATCATTGTCCTCGAGGAAGGACGTAAGGAGCCAGTTTGTCGCGTTGACCGAGTACTCTGCGAGGGCGCGCTCGCGTCAGCTGTGCTCGAGATTCGAGAGTCACGGTGCGGACATACCGTTCAAGTCAGTCGCAACGAGGAAAGTCCGGCTCCAGCGGCTCCGGCAGTAAATGGCGGACTTGGCCGACAAGGTGAACGAGTAGTGGATGCCTGCGCCAGCACAACACTCTTAGCTGGTGTACTGAAGCGCCTCGTCAGTAGCAAAGAGCGCACCAGTCCCTCCGCCGGTCGCCTTGGCCTTTCCCTCGAGTTCCTCGCCCGCATCAAACGTATTGAACGCAACCCTCCTGATGAACCCAGTCTTGCTATCAACCGTCGTCGCAACCCAAGCCGGCGTGTCCCTCCCGCTCGTCTCAGCGCTCAGCGCCTCAGCCGACGAGTCCCCCACCGCAAGCGAGGCGATTCCTCCTTCTACGCCGCCTGTCCCGGGCGAGCTGGGTCCATCGATACGCGCTCGACGTTCTTGGTCCGCTGGATGGCGCTTGAGGATGCTCTGTAGTTGAGGAGGACTGCCGACTGGACTCGTCGGGACCGATCGCTGGGCGTCGCGAGTTCGTGAGGAAGAGCGACGGCGGTCGAAGTCGGGTCGGGCGGGAGTGGCCATGCACTGTGAGAGTCTGGCGAGGCGTTCGCTGGCTTGATCGGACGGCTAGATGGCGAGAAAAGACTGGTGACGGTGGAACCGCGAGATAGCAAGGGGTGGGGTCGAAGGGGCGGCGTGTAAATTGCTGGGTCGGACAGTACAATCCAGTAGGTACAGTGACGAGGCCAGCAAGTGCAGCAGAGTCAGCGGTTGTGAGTGAGCGAGCGTGCGAACGCCAAGAGGAACCAAGTCGCTCGCTCGTGTGAAGTCGCTTCGGCACACTCGACTCGCTGGAATCGATGCGCACGTTATTCTAGTCATTCACAAGGGCAGTCACAAACACACACAAAGCGCAAATACTGCAGTAGGAGAGAAAGGGGATGCGGGCGTACAACAAGGGCGAACCTCGAACGAGGGTGGTGGATGGGCGCACGGCGCGGGATATACGATGCGAGTCAGGTAAAGCGAGTGTGTGTGTGTAAGATGCGTCAGAGGAAGCGTGAGGGCGGGGCTAGGGCGCGTTGGGTTTAGGCGGGAGGATTCCCTCGAGAGGCGGGATGACCTCGATCGCGGCGAACCAGGCGTCGGCAATGATGGCGTCGGTCGTCAAGCGCGTCTTCGGGTCCGGGTCGAGCATGCGGCGGATGAGCGAGCGCGCCTCGCGCGGGACGATGTTCGAGACGGGCGGAGGCGTCGACGACGAGGTGCGGTACGCGTGGAGGTACGGGCCGAACGACGGGTCCGACGACTTGGCCACTCGCCACGGCAGCTCCTGGTACGTCATGCAGTAGTAGACGACCGCGACGGCCCAGATGTCGACGAGGCGGGCGTCGTACTCTGCGAGAGGCGAAGTTCTCCATGTCAGCACCGATCTGCTCGAGCTCACGAATCCACCGCCACGTTCGAGCGGAAGACGGCAGAAGCGACAGCAACCGAGCAAGACGTGGACTAACCCTTCTGCTCAAACTGCTCAGGCGCGATGTAAGGCTCCGACCCGCAGAGCCCCTTCGACAGATGCGTCGTCTTCTCCCAACACATGCGGAACACATCCGACACGCCGAAATCCGTAATCTTGACGTGGCCCTTGGCGTCGAGGAGGAGGTTCTCGGGCTTGATATCGCGGTGCGCGACGCCCATCGAGTGGAGGTACGCGACGCCGGCGAGGATCTGCTTGAAGTACGAGTTGATCTCGGAAGTGCCGAGGTCGCCCTTCTTGATCACCGCGTAGAGGTCGCCGCCCGGGCAGTACTCCATCACTTCGCACCAGTGCTGCTGCTCGTCCTGGACGAGGTCGACCGTCTCGACGACGTTGTGGCTGCGTGGGAGACCGACGTGTGAGCGCGAGTCGCAAGCTGAAGAGGGGACAGAAGGCCGGACGCACTGGTGCAGGGTCGACGAGATGCAGAACTCGGACGTGAGCTTCTTGACGTACTCCTTCTCCGTCTCGTTCTTGCGGCGTTTGCGGAACTCCTGCACGCTCGCTGACCCATCAGCGACGCACTCGCGAAGAGAGAGGACGCCGCTCAAACGCACCTTGACAGCGTAGAGCTTCTCAGTGCTGCGATCCCACTTGTGCGCCAGTCGAACGACCGCCGTCGCGCCCTTCCCAACGATGACCTTGTCGCACACGCCATACTTCTTGCTCAAGCTGGCGTTGCTCTGACCCCCACGACTCTTGGTCTCGGACCCGCCGTACTGGCTCTCGCCCGCATGCGACTTCTCGCTCCGCCCGTCATCCGACTTGCGACTCGTGACGCTCGTCTTGCGCTGGACCTTGATGCGCATAAAGTCCATGACACCTCCTCCCTCCTTCTCCTTGTTGTTGCCCTGCGAGTCGCTCCTCGGCCTCCCCGTCTGACTGGGCGTGCGCGACGCACTCCTCGCCCTCTCGCGCTCAACCTTCCTCTCCTTCTCCTCCTCCTTCTCCCGCTTCTCCCGCTCCTTCCGCTCCGCCTTCTCCCTTTCCTTCCGCTCCTTATCCTCCTTCCGACTGCCCAACCCGCTCGTCCTTCTCTCAAGCACAGGCCCACCACTCGCGCTCCCCCGACGCTCCATCGCCTCCCCTCCCGACCCCGCTCCACCTCCCTCACTCGCACTCGCGACGCTCAAACTCGAGCTGTTGCGATCCCGATCAAACAACTTGCCAAACATACTCTTCTTGCCCTCTTTCACGGGCGCTGCGTCCGTTCCCGTCCGACCATCGATGTTGGGTCGTCGAGGAGGAGCGGCGGAAGGCGGAGCGAGGTGGTTCTTGTCCTGCGTCTTGGGCGAAGTACTCGCGGGCGCGGGCGCGGGCGCAGGCGTTCCCGTCCGACTCGTCCCAGGCGTGACAGCCGTGCTCGGTACCAAATTCGGCGTCCCTCCCCCTCCGCCTCCCTCGGAGGCCACGGCAGGGCCCGGCACCGGCACACCAGTCGCCGTCAGTCCCTTGGAGCCAGGAAGGACACCCTCCTTGAGGGCTTGTTGGCCCGCCGACGTGCGCGCGATGATCTCCTCCGCTCCACTTCCCCCGCCCGAGGGACGCGGCGCGAACGGGTGCGAAGAGAGCCTGTGCGCTTCGCTCCCTACGCCCGTCATCGGTCCCCCAACCCTCGGCGCTCCATCGTGTCCGTCCTCCGAGCCTAGAGGCGGCGAAGGCGTCGCAGCGAGTGAGAGGTTGCCCAATTCGCGCGAGGGAGTATCGAGTGCGAGAGCGGGGTTGGGCACGAATTGCGTGACGGACGACGCGCCGAATTCGGATGGCGTAGCAGGGATCGAGGGTGAGTCGTAGTGGTACGAGTGCTGGTACCCTCCGATGGACGAACCGAGAGCGGGCGTACCGCCTCCGACGCTGGGGCTGGCGGAAGAGGCGAAATCGTGTTCGTTGAGCGAGAGGGCGGGCGTGGCGGGTGCGGTTGAGGGCGTCGCTGCTCCCGAGGAGGAGAGGTACGACGACGAGTGCGAGAGGTGTGAAGGGGCGGTTCTATCGTCCGAAGGCTCGGGGGCGGCCTCGGTCGACGCGGTCGAGGAGGACGTCGGGGCGGGGGTCGAGTCCGACATGGATGCCGGTAAACTCGGGTGAGGTGTGTGGAGAGAAGAGGGGTGGCGGAGCGGATGGTGACGAGTGGGATGTGGCGGTGCTGTGCGAGCGAAGGAAGCGGGAGCGGCTCCTTTGCTCGAGCGCAGGCGGGGGGAGGGGACGAGGTGTGGCGTGGGTGGTGGAGCGTGCGAGGTCAAGGGCTGTTTAGGCGTCGGTGCAGGTCGTAAGCCTGTGCAGGGAGGGGCATCGGCGCGAGCGAGTGGGTCAGCGAGTGATGTCCCCCTCTTGTGCTGACCTAAGGCCAGCCGAGGGGACGAGGGTGAGAGGGGAGGGTGCTCGAACAACCCGCGTGCGCGCCTCGCTCCGAGTGACTGTCGATGCGCAAGCGCCAGCCCAGCACAGCACAACCCGCGCCCAGTTGACGAGCGAGTGCGCCCCGCCTCCTGCTCACCGAACAGCATCCCGTCCCCGCCTGCCCTCGCCCACAGTCCGAGCTGGCCAGTCTGCCCGCCAGGTCAAGCAGTACCCCTCCCTCCGTCTATCCAGTCCACCGCCCCGCCCGAGCGAGGCCCACTTGGCACGCCCTCTGATCCGCCCCATCCAATCCGCCTCTGCTCAACCTCCCGTCGCCCTCCCTTGCGCCCAGTGCCTCGCAGCGAGGAAGCGAGTGTGCAAGCTGACCTTTTCCTTCGTGCTTGACGTGCTCGTGCGGTGCTTAGAGCGGGCGAGGACGAGAGCGGGAGAGGGAGGGCGACGTGAGAGGTTATGGCCTTGCGGGACGAACCGTGTGAGAGGGCAAGTGGGCGGACTGGAGTGGACTGGTGAGAGTGGTAGTCCTGTCTCAGAGACGTAGCAGTGCTCGCTGGCTCAAAGAAAAGCGACGAGGGCGAGCAGAGACTCTCGCAGAGGACGAGGGGAGGACAGAGTGGATGCATGCACACAGACACACAGCTCCTTCCACTCCCAGTCCACTCGTACAGCTTACCAGATACTCTGTACAACCCTCAGACCGAGACTCGCAACGAAGGAGAGCCCGTCCACGAGCGAATCCAGTGAGAAGCAGAGGCTAGTTGCAGGCTGGTCAACACACAACAAACCGCACAACGGAGAGAAGCGCCCCGCGAGGAGTGGTTTAGATGAAGCCAATCTGCGTGCATTTCACCGAATCAGCGGGAGGAGCAATTGAGTGAAGCGAGGAAGGGAGCGAGCGCACCTTGTTGGCAACCTCGAGCGCGTCAACGTCGGCCTCCAAGCGGACGAACGCCTTCTTCCGGCCGTCGGGGCTGCAACGCGCGTACAGACTCGTCATGAGCAACCATACACAAACTAGGAAAGAGGGGCGAGGCGCGCGCACGCACCGGATGAGGGTGTTGATCTTGAGCGGCTTGACCTCGTACAACTTCCTCACCGCGTCCTTGATCTGCCTCTTGTTGGCCTTGACGTCAACAATGAAGACGAGCGTGTTGTGGTCCTCGATCTTCTTCATCGCGCTCTCCGTGTTGAGGGGGTGCACGATCGTGCGGAACGCGTCCATGCGCGGGAGCGACGCAACCGCCTTGCGCTGGTACTTGGGAGCGCGCGGGAGGGCGAGGGTCTTGGGGCTGTGGGCGCACAGTCATTCGGCGGGGTGGTCGAGGTAGGAAGTCGGGTCGAGAGGCGGGTGGTGAGTGCGCAAGTCGGGCATGGCGGGGTTGGCGGTGGAGTGAGGGGATGATCCGTGTCGTGTAGAGTGAACGGACAGGCGGAACAGGCGAATGAGGCGGCGAGCAGAGCGAGAAGAACGAACACAACCGTCAGCTCCCGCTCAACACCTCGCCGGCCTCTCCTCCTCGCTCCCGTCCGCCGAGATGTAGTAGAGCGTGAGAACGCACCGGTGGAAGGTGACCGAGGTGCGGACCTTGCGGAGCGCGGTGCCCGAGGTGCCCTTGAGGGCAGCCTTCTTGGCCGCCTGTTTCACCGAAACACACCGTCAGTACGGTGTTACTTGCCCTCCAAACCCTGCAACCTTCCATCGTCCTCCTGCAACCCCTAGCCCGTCCCGCGAGGAGAGCGACCACCCCCGCCCGAGCTCTCACAATCAAGTCCGCAAACCCACCTTGGCCTTAGCGTCCTGGGGCTTCGCGGCAGCTATTCCCGTCCCACAAATCCATCATTCACATCACACGTTATCCATCGAGTCGGTCAGATAGCCGCAGGAGGGGCGAAGGAGGGAGGATGGGCCGAGGGTACAGTTTTGCGGAGGGTTGGTGGGTGTCGAGGGGCAGGAGTTGAAGGGGGTGAGAGGGGTGCATCAGCGCGTGTCTGGGGTTATAGAGAGAACGGGACGCACCCTTTCCGGTCGACATGTCTGCTGGACGGGGCGTTTCGAGGTTGTGTCGAGGCGAGGTTGGTCGGGCGGTGGATGAGGCGGCGGGATCAAGGGAAGGCGGGAGTCGGGGCGGGGTCACGCGTTAGTCTGCTGTGCTGTAGCTGGTACGACCCACGAGCTTCGCGCACCTGCGGCTGTTCTTGGGGGCGAGCAACGGAGAGCAAGAGCAGGAGCGCTGCGACCGGACCAGGCTCACCCACCGACAACCCGCGCTCACATCGCTCAGAGGGAGCGCAGGCACTCTCGAGCTAGACCAGTCACTCGTTTGAGCATGTATGTCAAGCCGCTGGACCGCCGCATGCGCCGTCGACGCTGCCTCACCTCGACATCCTCTCGCCAAGCTCCGCCGCCTTGACGCCTCGTCCGCCGCACCATCGATGATGCTGGCTGCTCAGACGGAACGACAAGATGGCGCTATGTGCTCAGGGCGCCTGCTGCACCGCTAGGAAGGAGGGTCGAGTGGGACGACCCTTCGTCTCCTCCTATTTTTTCTTCCCTGCTTATGCTCAATGCACTCTCCGCTCTGGGCGAACGCCGAGCTGACGTGATAGGCCTGGCGCCTCGAGCAGAACCGTGCTGTGCTGTACTTGCTTGCCTCGTTCCTCCGCACCTGCTCGCTCTTTCTCTCGCATCGCTCCTGTGATCCGTCTTTCAGCTCGTCACCGCCTGACGCGGGTTCTCAGGACGCTCAAGTGTGTCATCACCGACGAATAACAAGCGAATTCATCAAGCGTTCTTTCTTCCCCCCGCCCCTCGAAGCGTACTCGTCCTACGCCTATCCCTATCCCTCAACGTCCAACAAACTCCTCACCAACGCCCTGACCTCTTCCGCTCCCATCTCCTCCTTCCCCTCTGCCGGCACATCCCAACCGACAAACCTCCTCGCCACCCGCTCCGCCTCACACAACTCGCTCCTCTCGTCCTTCCCCATCTCATCCCCGAGCGTGAGCGAGTCGAGCGAGAAAGTCGAGAGTGCGTGCGTGATGGCTGCGGCGCGGGAGAGGAGAGAGGGTGGGATGCCGAAGAGTGAGGAGCAGGAGAGGGCGTGCGAGGAGAGTGAGAGGCCTGGGGCGAGACTGCGCATGAAGAGGGTGGTGGCGAGCATCAGTACGAGAAGCAGTTGAATTGTAAGGCGCCCAGTGTTGCCGTCGAGCGGCGGGGGTTATGAAGCGAGAGAGACGTGAGCGCACCGGTACAAATACGTCAACTCGTCAAACTCCCTTCCTGCTCCCCTCCTTTCATCCCTCTCGCGTCCATCAGGCGACGGCTCGACGACGAGCACCTCCATGTGCGCGAGGAAGATGGGGAGCTGGCGCGAGAGGAGGCCGTTGGTGAAGACGTCTGCGCGCGCGAGGAGTTAGGACGGGTCTTGGCGATGGGTGTTACGAGGGAGAAGGGACGTACGCTGGAAATGCGTGGCGATGGCGACGCGAGGCTGTCCGTCCGACAAGGACGAGGAGCGAAGCAAGTCGAGAACGTCAGTCTCGCCTCCTTCGCAGCGAAATCTCGAGCAGCCGACGCACAGTCCCGCTTCCAAGCCCGACGAGGTGGTCAACGACGCCGCAGAACAAGCCCGCTCCGTCGTCAGGCTCGGTTCCTTTGCCGAACTCGTCGATGATGAGCAGCGAGCGGAGGGTGAGGTTGCGGAGGGCGAAGCTGTGCACGATAGGGCAGGCGTCAGTACGACGAGAGACTTTGGACGACTCGAGGTGAAGAGGAGAACACCGCAGACGGAGGAAGGTGGGGAGGTAAAGGCGCAGGAAGCGGACGTACGAGATCTGCTGGAGGTCGATCATGAACGCCGACGAGCCCTGCAAAATGGTTACGTCAGCACGGGGGGCGAGTCAGATAGCTGACGGATGCAGCTCACCCTCGTAATCGACTCCTTCGTCGAGACCCTCGTCATGATCCGGTCCGTCAAGCCGATCAGTGCATCCTCCGCCGGGACGAAGCAGCCTAACACACTGAGAGGTCAGCTCGGCACGACGAACGGCGAGACCACGGCTGCGCACCGATGTGAGCCATGAAGGTGATGAGCGCGATTTGCTTGAGGTACACGCTCTTGCCGCTGAAGTTGGCGCCCTAAGAGGCGAGCATGCTCGTCAACGACTGATCCAGTCACCCGATATGTGCGCAGGCGACGCACTGTAACGATGATGACGCTCTTCTCGTCCTGCGAGATTTCCTGCAAGTCGGGCTTCTCGTCCACTCCGTCGGGCGAGCGCTTGATACCGAGCCCGCCGGTCTACATGCACAAGGTTGAGAGACGATTGTCAGAATCTAAGCACAACGAGCAGCAAGGAAGAATGGAGCGTACCAAGGACGTGTTATTCGGGACGAAAGTATCGACGCAGAGCTCCGACAGTGGGTGGCGTCCCCTGCGGGTCAGGCGTTAACATGGCTCCATCAATGGACCACGAGCCGGAGCCGCACTTGAGAATTTTGCAGACAGGCTCCTCCGTCATGACTGGCCTCGTCCAGTTGTACAGCTTGGCGGCTTCAGCGAACGCGATCAGGCTGGAGACGCCGAGTCAGCGAGACTCGCGTACTGACGACGTGAAGCAAGTCGACGCACCAGTCGAGCTCGGAGAAGATGGCGACGGAGGCGATCAGCTGGTCGCGGATCGCGAGGACATGGCTGAGGAGGGCGTGGACTGTGAGGAGCGATGGATCAGCAGATCTCAATGCGTGGAAGGGCACGGCGACGCGCTGATCTCGATCTCCTTGTCTGCCAGCGCAGATCAATCAGTAGGGGCTCCTGCGCGCGCTCGGAGTTGAACGCACCCGAGATGAACGACTGCAAGTCTCCGAGGTGGCGGTCCATGTCGCGGCATTTTTCGTTCTTGAAGTATGCCTGCATCTCTGTGACAAACTACGCGTGCGAGAAGCGCTGATAAGCGGATCCTGCTGGCGTTTCCAGCGAAGAGGGGTCGCGCACCTGGAAGTCCCAGCCAAACTGCCCGTACTTTCCGGCGTCGGTCACTTCCGGCTCGTAGGCGATTGTGATCAGGTAGCCGAGCTGAGGGAAGTAGACGACCGAGAGCTCGCCGGCAAGACCGGGCGGCACTTCCTGCGAGATCTCGACCGCGACTTTCGACTGTCGCAAGGCGTGTTCGTCAGCTCATTTGCAGGAGATGTCGGAAAAAGGACTCGTACCAGTAAAGAACCGAGACCGTTGTACTTGCGGCGAAGCTCGTCGAGCGTAGCGTCGACTCCGGGACGAACGCAGACCTTGCCGTTCTGCCGCGCCGACTCTTCCCAGTCGATCTGCGAGAATATACAGAGTGTTAGCAAACGTGTGATGGCGTGGAAAGAGCGGCTGAAGGCAGCCTCACGATGTCGTTGATCATGTCGGCAATCTCCTTGATCTGCGCAACATCGTACGCTGCCGCGAGCTGCGAGAGGGCTCGTCAGTCCACGCACGATGTCGAGTCTTGGGCACAAGCGTGAATGCACCTTGTCGATCACCTCGACGCCGGTCTTGTGGACGAGCTGGCTTGTGGCGTCGCGAATCATGATCGCGGCGTAGATGAGCTGCGAGGTGCTTATGAATTCGTGCGTGACACCCGTCGGGAAGGTCAGCACTCACCGACCAGGCGGCCTGCCACTCCTTGATCGTGCTCTTTCCGCTCGCGAGGGCCTTCAGCTGGCGCGGCGTGTTCTTCACGTTGCGCAGGTGTTTGCAGATGGCGTCGACGATGTGCTCTGCGAAGACGTGACGATCAGTACGGTATGCATGGCGGAATGGAGGCGTGCCGTACGGTTCGACTCGCGGAGGAAGCACTCGACGGCCGCTTGGCGAGACTCGATCACGTCCAGTTCGAGCGAGGGTCGGAGGAACCACTGCCTCATCAGGGCGCGACCCAGTGGCGTGTGAGCGATGTTGACGATGCCTGCGTAGCGTGGTTCAGAACGCAGGTGGGCAGGAGCGAGCGAGCGGACGCACCGAAGAGAGACAGGCCTTCCTTCGTCGAGCGCGAGTGCGCCGAAGCGTGCGACTCTTCGCAGAAGATCTGGAGAGAGCTGAGGAAGCGGCGCTCAGCATGCTGACGAACCGCAAGCGAATCAAGCGCACGTCAAGGCGTCCGAATTGATGTGCATGACCTTGTCGCTGTGTAGGACAAGCCGTCAGCTCCGCTGCTTGCTACGGCGCGTACAAGCAATAGTGTACAGTCGCATCAGCTCAAGTCCGCTGACCTCGAAAAGATCGTTCTCAAGCTCGCCAGCCTCGGTCCGTTGCCTTGTGATGTAGCCGAGGAGAGCACCCGCGCAGCCCAGCTGTCGTCGAACCGTCAGCATCATCAACCGCGGAAGAGCTCGAGTAGCTTGCCGTCAAGGGGCAGGCGTTTAGGCTGCTGAGGAAGGTCTCGATGCGCAACTCGCTGTTCCTGCGTGCGCGGTCGTCTTGGTTGTGAGCTACCTTCCTGCGCTTGGCACGAGGGCGGCCGAAGTCGTAAGCGTCGCCGAGAGCAAAGTCGTTGCTATCTTGCTGGTCGTGCGTCGAGCCCGAGTCGGATCCGACAGCTTCTTCCTCAGCAGGTGCGTACCACCCTCCCTCGGTGATGTGGACTCGATAGAGAGCGTTCTTGCCGCTTCCGGCGTAGAAGTCGCGGTTGGGGCGGTACTCGATGCGGACAGGCGTTCCATCGGGGCCAAGTGAAGAAGCGTTGGAGCTGTCGGGTGCGAGGGACGAGAGCTTCTCCTCGACCGCTTGGAGGAAGTCGGCATCGGCATTAGCACATGTGAGCACGAACTTTGGTGCGAGTTGCTCGAGGGCTGTGTCGTTTGGCAAGTTAGCGAGTGCTCGGCGGATTTGCGTTCCGCTGTCTTCGCACCGAGAGCCGTCAAGTCCCACTCAGGCGAGTCTTGCTGGTCTTCGAGGAAGAAGATCTTGTCGCTTGCAGGGTCGAAGTAGCAGCAGGCGACCTTGCTCTTCGCAGCGGTAATGGCGAGGACAAGACCGTCCGAGAGCTGTTCCTCCTCCACCTCCGTTCCATCCGCGCCTTCACTCTCTGCTTTTGCATCGTCCTCAAAGACTTCCTCAGCGCCCCAGTGGATGTGTCGGGCGTTGTTTCGCAAGTTGGCTTCGTCGAACTGATGAGAAATCGAGGGCGTCGGGGACGGATGCACAGCACGCGCGGCCGAAGCTGCGCCAAGTGACGGCATTTGAGCGTGGTCTAGCGTAGCCTGGTGACCTCTTCTAGCCTTTCAGCGGAGCGTGAGGTGGTGTGAGGAGGGCAAGCTGCGTCTTCCCCTCTCTCCCTTGACTATCCCCGTGCCGTGGCGCCTTGGGGCATTCGCTGCCTTGCTGAAGCTCTCTAAAACGCTCACGATGGCGACGCACGACTCAACCGATCCGCATACCCTCTCGTACCTCTCTCTGCTCCCCCTCGCCCTTACAACCCTCCCTCCCTTTTCGTCCGCCGCTAGCCACACTTTGCGGCCCCTTCAGCAGCCACCACAACCTTCCACACACCAGCTGAAGTGCGGAGCATGTCAGGCGGAGATCGTTGCGGGACTGAGCGGGATCTACTGGGTTGACAAGGGCAATCTGTGGGCAAGTTGCGACGGATGCGGGTGGACCAGTCGCAGACCAGCTGAAGCAAGGTCAGATGAGGAATCCAAGGCGTCGACGAGACGGTCGCAGTTCGAGCGCGTCAAGAAGAGACGGCGAGTCGAGGCAAAGCGGGCGACTGAGGTTGCGCATCCGATGCTGCTAGCTGCCAAGCAAGGGATGGCGGCGGCCACAGGAGCGAGCTCCATGTCGAAGACGGCCGTGGAGTTCAGGCAGGCGTCGGTAGACAAGACGGAAACGCCCAGCAAGGCCTCAACACCGTCCGCTCGAATGCTTGCCGTACCCAGCCGCCCACCTATCTCCTCGCGCGATGCATCGCAGCAGCCCTCAGAACAGCCAGCGTCAACCAAGGCGTCGGTTAATTCGTCCCGCGCCCCATCCGTCCGCCCCTCTCCCCTAGCCACATCTGCTCGTCCGTCTCCCGCACCTTCGTCGAAACTCTCGACGCCTTCCGCCGGTTCGCCCGTCCCGTCCGATTCGTCAGCAACGACAGCAACATCTAAGAAGCGGAAACGACCGAAGCAGCCGAGCGGGTTGGCCGAACTGCTCGAGGCGAAGAAGCGGAAGGAGAAGGAGGCGACGGGCGGAGCTGGGCTGGCGGACTTTCTGCAGGGCTTGTAGGCTCTCGGAGACGTGTCATCGACGTATTGAACTACTCGTTACGGCTATACAGTTGCGAGTGAGGGCGAGAAGCGAGGCAATCTAGACCTGCTTGTTGATGTCCTGCTTGAGGACGTAGCGGTAGCGAACCTCGTTGTTCTTGACGCCCATAACACCCTTGGCGACGTCCTTCATCCTGTTCGAGCGCAAGGAGGGCTGGTTAGGAAGGCGTGACGGGGAAAATGCGAAAGGGGACGCACGGGAGGATCTCCTTCCAGGCGCGAACGCCCTTCTCCGCCGCGAGCTTGTACATGAGCTCAGCCTCGGCCTTGCTGCCGATGTGGTTGACCGAGATTGAGCAGCCGTTGGCGGCGAGCTGCTGAGTCTTGAAGTTGGGGATGGGGTCGTCCGGCATCGCGCAGAGGTGGAGAACGCCGTTGACGTAAAGGAGACCGGCGAGGTCGGCGATGGGGATGGCTTTCGAAACATCTATAGTGCTGATGATCAAGTCGAGGGCCATAGAGTACTTCTCCTGCCAGCCGTCGTTGCCGGTGTTGACGAAGTCGACGGCGCCCATCTTCATGGCATCGGCCCGCTTGTCCTCCTGGTGCGAGAAGACAACGACCTCGGCGCCCATAGCAGTTCCCAGCATGACCGCGAAGTGACCGAGGCCACCGAGTCCAGCGACGCCCATCTTCGTTCCCTTCTTCACGCCAAACCGGTGCATCGGCGAGAACACGGTCAAGCCGCCGCAGGCCATCGGCGCCGCGTCCTCGAGAGGGAGCTCGTCGGGGACGTGGAACACAAACTGCTCAGGAGCGCGAATCGCGGTCGAGTAGCCGCCCTGCGAGTACTTCTTCTCGTTGTCGCGGGTCGGCGCGTTGTAGGTGTCGACCTGCTTCGGGCAGTAGTTCTCGTTGTTGTCGGTGCAAGGCCTGCACTTGCCGCACGAGTCGACCTGGGCGCCAACAACGGCGCGGTCGCCGACCTTGAAGCCCTTGACGTTCTTGCCGACGCGCTTGACGATGCCGCCGATCTCGTGGCCACTGACGAGAGGAGTGTGGATGTCGCCCCAGCCGCCAGTAATGGTGTGGACGTCGGACGAGCAGATGCCGCAGACTTCGATCGCAATGTCGAGGCAGTCGTCGCGGTCGTCCATCGGCCTGCGCGTCGTTCGAGGGTCAGCTCCCTTCGCCTCAGGCGTCTCAGAATCAGGGAAAGGTGAACGCACTCGAAGTCGATGAGCTCGAACTCAGTGAACTTTTCGGTATCCTTGACGGCGTAGCCGCGGAACTGGAGCTGCTCGGTAGACATGATGGATTTGGAGTGGGTAGTAAACGTCGAGATAGAGACGTCGAGAGTGGAGGATAGCGAGAAGAGAAGAGAGCGAAGCGAGAGCGACGTCGTCAACCCTCACGAAGGTTTCCCGCTGACCGACCCGTCGTGACGCAGTTGCGAAAAAAGAAGCATGCCGGTCCGGCCTCGCTCCCTTGTTCGGTGGCCGCGTGTCGATCGATCGTAAGACCCGGAAGCGAGGAAGCAGCGACAGGAGCTCGTGGCGAGAGTCGCGCCTCGCACGAAGTCGAGGAGGACGAGTCGACATCGAGCTGAAGTACGCAAGCTCGTTTCGACGGGGTACTGCTGGGCACTGACGAGTACGGAAGGCGACACAGATCAAACACAGATACGCAGGCGCCTGCGCCTCTCCAACATCCTCCTCGGTCTCTCCATCTCCTCTCCTCACCTCCACTCGCTTGCGCGGCTGCTGTCGTCACCAGCGGCTGCCGATGGCGCTGCATATCGCCCTGCATACGGCGGGACGTGACCCGGTGGCGGATATGCTGCGCCTGGGCGTGTCATGCCTGACGAAGAAGACGACGGACCGGCACCAGGGAACATGGCGTGTCCTCCTGGACCCGTGACGAGACCGGAGGTGTAGAGCGAGGAGGAGCTGTACGCGGGATGCGAGTAGGCGGCGTCCCTAGCACCGGGACCGTGAACGGGCGTGATGGGGATGTCGGCACCGCCAGAGCCGCGACGAGGAGGGTCGTGGTGATGGCTTTGAGCGGCGTCGGGACGAGCATGTCCGTTTATCGGGGCATCGCGCTGGTCATAGTGGTCGGACTCGGGAGGGGAGGCGGCCGTAGGGCGGGCAGCATAGTGGGAGGTGGAGGAGGTCGATGCGACGGGCTCATGTGCTGCGCTCGCGGCCTGATGTTGCTGGGTGGTGTGCTGGTTGTACTGCATCTGCTGTTCCGCCTCGTCTTGCTCCTCGAGGCGAGCGAGAAGGAGGTCGACGAGCTTCTTCAGGCGATTGACCTCGTTCTGCGACCGCTCGAGTTCATCCTCGTCCGCATTGCCGTTCGGCGGCGTCCCGATCCACACGCACTCGTCGCCGCGCATCCGACACGATAGACAGGGGCTCTGTCGCGAGCACTTCATCTTGCGAATTCGACAGCTGTTGCGAGGAGAACGCAAGGTCAGCGGAGGTTTCCGGGGTTTTTGGCGTGCTCGCATGGAGGTAAGGTTGGCTGAACGGGGCGTGCTGCAGACAGTTGAAGCGAGCGGGCCGTCGCTGTTGCTGGAGAACGGCTGCCTGCGAGACGACCCTGCTCCGCTCCTTCCCATCATCCTGGCGAGACGCATGTGCTCCATCCCGTTAGTCGGGACAGGCGGATGATCCGATCCTAAAGACGTCCTCTCTCGATCGCCCGCCCGCTGGACCGCTTCGCAAGCCGCTCCAGAAAGGCCTCAAAAGATATCGACCCGGGGAGGGAGGACGCACTTCTCGCAGCTGAGATGCCTCCTCCCGTCGTTCTGTACGAGTCGCGCGGCCTCCTTCTTCGTCAAGGGGCGGCCGTTGGCGCTGACGGCGTTCGGATCAGGGTAGGGGTTCGAGGCGGTGCGGGCCTTCGAGGAGGGCGCGGCGGGCTGCTTGTCGACGGGGGGCATGGCTCGAACAGGCTGTCTTGACGTTCGGACGTGGATGTGAGAGCTAGACTGTCGATGGGAGCGAGGGAGGGAGCGGGGCGGGAGGAAGAGGAGGAGAAGGGAGAGGAGCGCTCGACCTCGGAGCCGGAGTCAGGCATCGCGCTAGCTGAAAGGAGTGCGCTCCCTTCTTTTCCGGGGGAAGGGAGCTGAGCGCGTAACGTCCGCGCTCAGAGCGTGGATGTCCCACGGACGAGCGAGGGAAGCGGAAGTCCTCCTAGTCCTCCTTCTCGTCCTCCTCCTCCCTCTTGTTGGATCCCTGTCCTTGCGATCCCTTTTACCTCCTTCTCTTCCCCTCACGAACACGCTTACGTAGCGCACGACGCTCTTTGCGCCGCTCGCGCCTCTCGCGTCTTTTGTCACTTCGATCACTCGCGACATCCCGAGTTCGCCGCTCAGCTCCTCTTCCTCGTTACGCACGCGCGATCCGACTGCCGCTTTACGGAGGAGCAGCGTAGGCTGGCAAGCTCCGTCGCAGTGGACGACCGCGACTTGAGAAGGCCGACCGCTTCTTCTCCCACCTCTCCTTCCCCTCCCGCTCGACCGAACGTTCCACGGATTCTCCGTGCCCTCCACGCGGATGACAGGAGATGACCATGGCGGTGCTGATCCGGCAGAATCCGCGGACGAGATTATTGAGCTTTGCTCGGGCGTTCTCAGCGACGTCGACAAACAGCGACCGTGTCACGCTCCACCGCTTCCGCACGGGCTCCTTGCGATGGCCTCGACGTGTCAGCAGCCTCTGCTGGGACCACCCGCTATCATCGGCTTGACGATCGCCGGAGTGGTCGCGGTCGAGGCGATTCTCCTCGTTCTCGGCTGGCTCATCGTCATACGAACACGGCGACCAAAGCGCTCCCGAACGAAGGGGAGGAGACGAGCAACGGAGGACCGCACGAGACGCGATGAAGGGCGACGAGCTGAAGAAGGAGTGATTGCGGAGCGCAGTCCAGCAAGCGGGAGGGGCAGCTTCTTGCAGAGATGGATTGCGCGGGAGGGGAACATGGTATACAGTCCGGTCAGAGCGGTGGAAGAACCGGAGGAGCGGACGCTGGTCGACCAAGGTGCGTTTCCAGGACTTCAGTCCACGGCAGTCCAGCGACTCGCGACTCGTATACCCGCCCACTGATCTTGCTACGTCTCCACAGCTGTACCAAGCGCTCCCAAGCTCTATCTCGTCCCGCCAGCGATCCAACATCCAACGCACCTCTACCCTCTCACTCACGTTCCCTACGACCACCCTCTCATTCCGCCTCCTCCTCCGTCTTCGCTCCCGCCACAGCTTTCTTGTTACTCCCCAGACCGTGCGTACGAGGTTCTTAAAGTGTAGACGTCACGCTCAAGACTCTGTTCGCAGTTGGCGCTGTTATCGCGGCCCAAAACGCCTCCCAGCGGTCCACCCTCCTTCTTCCGCCGCTCCCTGCGCCTCCGCCCACTTCCGTCTCAATCTTACCGACGTCACAGACAGCAGAGCGACCCATTCTCGCACCATTACGGATACCAACCTCGTCGCCTCATCCGCGACGGTAGAGTTTGGACGGGTGTAGGGAGGTGGAGGGTGCCCTTAAGGGTGCCAAAGACGTTCTGGAATGGAGAAAGTATACTATGGGAGACAAAGAGGACAGCTGGAGGGTTCTCGAGAGGCGACGGCGGGAGGGATGTCTCTTACGACCCGCTCGAGCCTTTTGCGCAAGGCCTTAAAGCGGCGTCCTTCCCTCAAGATCACCTTAAATATATTGAAGCCTGAGCGTGCAATGTCAAGAGACCCTCAAACACGCCGTTTCAGAAGGCAAAGTGTGCGCCACCCCCTCGCCGCCGGTAGTTGGGTGATGCGACGAGTGCAGGCCTGCTCTGGGCGGGTGAAAGTTAACCTTTCTGGCCTTTTGGCTTAGATCAAGTGTAGTATCTGTTCTTACCAGTGTGATTACTGGTAGTCTCCCATCGGGAGACTCATTCAATCACATTAATCTTTGCCCGCCGGCGCAGTCAGTTCTTGGGCTTGCCCTCCTGGCTGCCAAGATGGCCCTCTCACTCCACTCCCGAGAGGCGCTGTCGGGCTTCGACCACGACCTTTTTGCCGCTCGGTGCCGTACGAGCTGTGCTGGGAAGTTCAGCGATGGAGCGAGGACAGCAAGCGCGCCGGGACAAGACGAGGAAAGGCTGAAAGTGCTGCATGAAGGCAAACAACTGTGATTGCAGCGGCATAGGGTTGTGCAACTAAAGGCAGATGAGCCGAAATGGAACCGTCACCGAGAGGAGACTTGCTGGCATCCTTGTCGTGCTTGCGGTCGAGTCTTCGGTCGAGTCCTGCTGGAGCTTGTTGCAGCGCAGCACCATCTGGTGCCACTGCAGGCTGCTGGATGCAGCCGTAGTATGCAGCAACATGCTGAATGTGTGGCGGAATAACCGGCGTGACTGATGGAGAGCCGTGTCAGAGAGAGCAGAAGACGCAGGAGAAGGGACGGAGCGCACCTTCTTGCCTCTCCGTTAAATTCTCGCTCCAAGCGAGAGCTGTCCGCGGCTCAGTCCTCATGCAGGCGTCGCGACGGCGGCGTCGGGCTGCGGTGCGCCGGGCTGAACGGGAGGAGCGGCGAGAAGGGCGGGCGCTGGGTGTGCGGCGGAAGCGGCGATACCGGCGGTGACTGCGTGCGAGAGGGTCAGCGAGCGTCAGAACATGGTGCAAACAATGATGTTGAGATTTCAAAGGCGAAAGAGAGCGGAGGACGAGCGAGCGCGACGCACCCCAAGGCCTGCGGTCCATCGGGCACTGCTGCTTCGAGCTCTCCGTGTCGAGCCACTTCATCAGGCAGTGCATGTGGAAGACGTGCGTGCACTCGCCCCAGACTGCGCGCGAAAGGACAGTCAGCGGTTTCCAGCAGCGCCATGAGGACGAAGGGAGACGCACTCGGAGGACACCCGTCTCCAGGAACCTTGCAGTCGGGACAGCAGCCGTCGAATGCGACTCGACAGATCCCACACACGTCGTCCTCGTCTTCCTCTTCGTCCTCGTCCATCGCTGCGTCCTCTCCGTCGCGAGTTGGCTGATCTGCGGTCGACACGGGCTTGAGGTTCCAGCGCCACATGGCGACGGCGTGGAAGTGATTGATGGTGATCTTCATCGTCGAATGAAGCAGTCAAGCAGCCTTGCGAAGCCGTGTGAGGTAGCGAGTAAGGGAGTCGAACAGAGAGGGGCGGTGCGGACGAAGATGGTCGACCTGGCACGGCTAAAGCGCTTCGTCAGGCTTGCATGCAGCTCGCAGACTCACAGCGAGCTCGCATTGAGCCGGCGGAGGATCCCAGATGGTACAGCAGTCTTTGCAGATCGTGAGTTGCGGAAACTCGGCAACGGCTCATCCTCCTCGCGCCTTCTACGGTACGTCGGGTCTGAAAGTGAAAGGAAAGGTGCGAGACAGAGACGCTTAAGCGTTGATGGCTGCCCGGAAAGAAGCGTTAGCGAGGCGTCGAAGCGCAAGAAGGAGGCGAGTAACGCACCCTTGCCGGACGACGCCATGAGTGCTGCCTCCTTGACAGCCTCGGAGACGGTAGGATGGGCGTGAACAGTCCGTGCGACGTCCTCTGCGCTCGCGCTGGGGGACGAAGGCGAGGTCAGCTAATGCAACCGATACAGATTGAGCAGATCGCACGCACCCGTACTCGAGCGCAAGCGCGAGCTCAGCGATCGACTCTCCAGCAACAGCTCCAATCTACGACGAAAGCGGAGACGGTTAGTCCTGCAGCCAGACGAGTGGGAGGGAGGCGACGGACGATGTGAGCACCGAGGATGCGGTCGGTGTTCTTCTCCGCAAGGACCTTGACGAAACCGTCGGCGTCGGCGTTGGTCTTCGCTCTATGTGCCGGAAACCCGCACGAACATCGTCAGCGATCGCGCAACGGTGCGCGAGCGAGACGAAGTCTGGGAGACGCAACGCACCGGGAGTTGGCGACCATGGGGAAGTTTCCGACCTTGTACTCGATGCCCTCCGCCTTGCAGTCCTCCTCAGTCTTGCCGACCCATGCGACCTCTACGAGAGATGAAGCGGGTCAGTGGGAGCAAGAGGGCGAGAAGATGAGCGCCTTGTGCTTACCAGGGTGGGTGTAGACGACCGACGGGATAACCTGCGACGTCCAGTGTCAGCCAAGCGAGCTAACGGAAGCGAAAGAGGCGGTACGCACGCCGTAGTTGACGTGTCCGAAGCCAGTCTTGAAATACTCGACCGCGGCGATACCCTCGTCCTCAGCCTTGTGCGCAAGCATAGGGCCGAACGTGACGTCTCCGATGCACTTGACATTGGGAACCGAGGTGTTGAACTGCGAGTCGATGACGATGCGGCCGCGGTTGTCGACCTCGACGCCGATCTTGTCGAGGTTGAGGCCCTCGGTGTAAGGTCGGCGGCCGATGGCGACGAGAACAACGTCGGCCTCGATCTGCAAAGGATGTCAACGTCAGCTATGGCTCTACAACGATTACCGCAAAGAGACAGAGAGGAGGGCTCCGCGGCTCGCAAAAGATGCCAACTCACGGTCGACTTCTTGCCATCCTTCGCGCCCTCGACAGCAATGTGGACCTTGCCGTCCTTCTTCTCCGCGCCGAGAACCTTGGTGTTCAGGTTGAACTTGAGGCCCTGCTTCGCAAGGATCTTCTGGAAGTTCTTCGAGACCTCACCGTCCATACCCGCACCGCCAATCGCGCCGAGGAACTCGACAACCTCGACCTTTGCGCCGAGACGAGCCCAGACCGAGCCGAGCTCGAGACCGATGACACCTGCGCCGATGACGACGAGCTTCTCCGGGACCTGCTGGAGGTCGAGCGCGCCGGTCGAGGAGACGATCTGCTTCTCGTCGATCTCGATGCCGGGGAAGGGAGTGACCTCGGAGCCAGTGGCGATGAGGACGTTCTTGGTCTGCAGCTGGGTCGAGCCGCCCTCGAGGAGAGCGACGTCGATCGAGGTGGGCGAGGCGAACGAGGCTGCGCCCTTGACGTAGTCGACCTTGTTCTTCTTGAACAGGTACTCGACACCGCCAGTGAGCGCCTTGACCGACTTGTCCTTGGCCTTGAGCATGGTGGGGAGGTTCAGCTTGACGCCCTCGACTGCAACGAGAGCTCGTCAGTATCGTACGCTCTTCCCTCCGACTACTCGATACGCACCGTCAATGCCGCGAGACTTCAGGTCGTGGGTGGTCTGGTGGTAGATGTGCGAGTTGTTGAGCATAGCCTTGGAGGGAATGCAGCCGACGTTGAGGCAGGTTCCGCCGAGCGAGCCGCGCTTCTCAACGCATGCGGTCTGGAGGGTGGTGCAGGGTCAGCACAACTGTCAATGAGCGCGAGAACGAGGGAGAGAGCGCACCTTGAAGCCGAGCTGGGCAGCCTTGATCGCCGCAACGTAACCACCGGGGCCTGATCATTCCGTCAAGTCGACCGTCGATGCGAGTACACGGATAATGTGTCGCAGGGCGTTCGGACCAACAGGAAGAGAAGCGAGAGATGCGGTAAGCCGGATTGGGGACGCGAAAGGCGATGAGGATGGGATGGGTGGCAGAGTGAGCGGGCGGCAGGAGACGGGGTGGTGGAAAATGGAGAACACTGTCAGCACTCGTCCCCCGTGAACTGACCCTCCCATCGTGCGCCACCAGGATCCCGAGCTTCTCCACCTCCTCGTCGATGCAACCCGTCTCGATTCGCGGCGATTGCTCAACATCTAGCGGTTCAGTGAACGCAGGCTCACCTCCACCGATGACGACGAGGTCGTACGGGTCAGCAGCAGTCGCCAGGCCGCGCTGTGCGACCCATGCGCCGACGACAGACAGGGGCGCGGCGGAGCGAGCGAGCGTCTGCGGGAGGAAGCGTCTGGCGGTGAGCAGGGCTGCCGGGTGGGTCTGTGGGCGTCGCAGTGAGCTCACGCGGGAGGAAGTGACCAGGGAAAGCATCTCTGGACGGGAAGAGCGAGTGGCGGGTGGATGACAACCTCGAGCGCCTCTCTGTCGGGGTTGGCTTCCGACAAATCGCTCGAACACAACCTGACTGCTTATGGGAACGCTTTGCGACTGGCGTGGACAGCCGCATGCCTTTGCAAGAGGGGCAGACTCGAACCGCGGCTTGCGCGTTGTACTCGCTCGCGTCGAAGGGAGGAGGAGGAGGTCGTTTCCTCAAGGGTGCTGCGACTGTGCGAGCGCTTCTGGCCGCTCAGAACGCTTTGCTCTCCGTGCTCGACGAGGAGCGGGATGCCCGATGCCCCAGCATCGGCCGCGCCCGTCACATTGCCTTACCCTCTCCTCGAGCAACTTCAGCAGGGCTTCCGCGGTCTCTCCAAACGCTTGTAGCCTTTCCTTCGTGACCTGCACCGGGCGACCACTTGCTCCCGTCCTGCGCTGCCAGCGAACTAGCACGCGGTCCCCAGCGAGCGCGATTCAACGCCCTCCAACGCGCCATCCGCTGGTCGACTCGCACGGAACTCCTCAGCGTGACATCGTGTGAATAACAGATCAGAACAAAGACTGACGAGAGGCTCTAACGGATACAACAGACGCTCCACTGACAACCTGCCTCACGCCGTCGCCTTGACAGCCTCGACAGCCTTCGCCGCCCCCTCGTCCACCTTCTTCGGTGCTGTCGCCGTCCCGTTAAGCGGCAGCTCCCTGACATAGCTGCTCGGGAACCACCCGACCTTCCCATCCCGCTTCCTGCCCATCCACCACGTCGCGTCCCCCCTCCCCTCAGCCTTGGCCTCCTTCGCCGCGCGGTCCCGCTCCTCCTTCGGCGGTGATAGTATCGCAATGATGTCGTCCTTGGCGAACGCGAGCTCTTTGTCTGACGCTTCGGCGGGAGGGGTGTAGGCGTACAAGGCGCGGACGAAGGTGAGTTGGCTCGGGTCGAGGGGGACAGGCGCGGGTGCGACGGCGGCAGGGATAGGGCGACCGTACGCGTCAAACTGCGGCTGCTGTTGTTGAGGCGGGAGCTGGCCAGCCGCAGCGAGTCGCGCAGCTTCGGCCTCTTGTCGCGCCGTGATGAGCTTGACGAGGCGGTTCATGAGCCAGGGGAGGCCGACGACGGTGAGGAAGAAGACTGCGAGCGGGCGCTTCGAGAGTTTGGGCTTGGCGGGCGAGCCTGGCGCGCCTGGTGCTGCTCCGCCCGACGCTTCGAACGCCCGGAACCCTTCGGCGGAGATGGCTTCACCGGGAGGAGTTTTGCCGATGAGGCGGTACAAGAGCGACTTGCACCATCGGAGGAGCGCAAAGATGCTGAGCACCTGGCCGAGGTAGTTGCGGAGGTGGCCAAACTGCTCTGCGACGCCGATCATGGCGAAGAACGACGAGTGGGTCGCCATGAACGTCGACTCGAGCATCTGCGCGAATCCACCGACGGCGCCGACGAGCGACTGGAGGACCTGGAACGTCGCTGCGGTGCCGACCTCCATGCGTTGCGAGAGCGACATCTCGGCGCCGGGGAACATGCCGGGCGCGCCGGGAAAGCCGCCCCTGCCGTACCCGCCGCCGTACATGCCGCCACCGTACCCGCCGTACCCGCCGTACATCGAGCCACCGATTCCACCGCCAAGGCCGCCGTAACCACCGTACCCGCCGCCGTAGCTGCTCATCCCGCCGTATCCGCCGCCGTACGAGCCGTATCGAGAGTAGGGTGACGAGTAGGCCGAGCCGTAGGGTGATGTCGTCGCAGCTCCGTAGGGTGAGGTATACTGCGAGTTGAGCAGTGTCAGCGTTGGAAGACAAGCACATGGGCACAGCGAGAGCAGGAGCGCAAGTACCCTGCTCGCGCATCGCGAACGGCCTAGGTGACTCGCTAATCAGACTCACAGATGATGTGATGCCGCCTAGCCCTGCCGCTGTCGTTGCTGTTGGCGCAAGAGACGAGCGACCCTTCGTCAGCAGGAGAGCTTCTCGACCTCAACGCATCATCGAGGGCTTTCGAAAGCGGCGGCGCACCTGTGGTCATGCCCGCTGGTCGCTCAGGCAACGCTGGCGCACCCGCAACAGCGCTCGCTGCGCTTGTACCGGTAGACGAGATACCCGGAGAGATTGCCGACCCCGCTCCTCCTCCCGCAAGTGCAGTCGTCTGTGCTGCGCCAGATGCGCCCGTAGGGATCGTGGAAGCTACTGATGTAGCGCCGTTGCGCTCCCACGGCTTGGCGGGACTTGCGACCATCGTTTGACGGGTGTTGGCGGATCGCGAGGCTGATGGGGGGGAGGTGGGCGACGGGGAGAGGTAGGGGCGAGTTGCCGAGGCTGCCAGTCGTGTCTAGGGGGCAGCAGTAGCCTGTACGGTCAAGCAGAACGCAGGCTCGCCTGTGAGCGCGTGGTGGTCGAGCGAGAGGGGCGTCGCGGGACGAGCGACGAGGGTTGGGACTCGGCGACCTCGCTCGTTCAGCTCGAAAGTGTTCGCATTGCTCGGACAGAGACGCTGAGGACCCGCGTAGACTACCCGACAGTCCCATAACCGCCTCCTCGCTGTCCTCGTTCTCCCCCACCTTCTCCGGAACTCGTCGTCCCCAAACCCCCTTCACCGGTCTGGCCAGCTTGTACGCTCGCAGACGCACTCTGTCGACTGTCACAAAGCTCTGCCGTCAACCCGAGACCGCTCTCCTTGCACCAGCAGCCATCTGTGTGGACTCCTCGCTTCGAGCCCCTCCTTCTTCCGCAACACTATGGCAACCACCCCTTCGCCACCCCGTCCAACCGTTGAGGTCGTCGCAGACTTTGTGACGGAGCAGCTCGAGGCGCATCGGAAGGCTTGGCGGGAGAAGGCGTCGCAGAAAGACGCAAGATCGCCGCCTCTCGTTTTGGGTGTTCAGGGTCCGCAAGGTTCCGGTGCGTCAGATTCGCGTGCAATGAATTCCACCTGCTTGGATGCTGACCCCAGCCATCGCACAGGCAAATCCTACCTCGCCTCTGGTCTCCCTGCACTCCTCGCCTCGCAGAATCCTCCCCTCCGTACCGCCTCGCTGTCCCTCGACGACCTGTACCTCCCTCACTCCGGTCTTTCCGCCGTCGCCCAGGCTGACCCCAGCAACAAGCTCCTGTCTGGTCGAGGACAGGCCGGAACGCACGACCTCGCGCTCGGGTTGGAATGCTTGCGAGCGTTGAAGGCGGGCGGGACGGAGCCGGTCGAGCTGCCCGTCTTCGAGAAGAGCTTGCACGGAGGAGAGGGAGACCGACTGCCGCGGGAGCAGTGGGTCAAGGTCGACAACCCGGGCGAGGTTGACGTCGTCGTCTTTGAGGGCTGGATGAACGGCTTCCGTCCTCTCCCTTCGCCTCCAGCCGATCACTCGCTTTCTGCGCTCTACTCACTCGCTCGAAACGACCGCCAACAAGCCCGAACAGCACTCGGAATCGACTACGACGAGCCGTTCCTGCTTGAGCACGACTTGGCGCACCTGGAGAAGGTGCAGGGCAATCTGGCGGCCTACGAGGAGCTGTGGGGCATGATCGATGCGTTTGTGCAGATCAAGCCGGAGCGCATGGGCTCTGTCTGGGAGTGGCGACTTGAGGTGCGTCCGCTTGCACTAGCGTGCGCTACTCACATGACGGTGGACAGCGCGCTCACGCAGACTCGGTTGAAACACACAGCAAGAGCACAACATGAAGGCGAAGAATGGCGGAATCGGGATGACGGACGAGCAGGTCAAGCACTTTATCGCTCGGTGAGTCTTCATCATCTGTTCGCTCGCTGCCGGCAATTGAGCTCAGCCTGATATCCCAAACCTCCGTCCTTTGTTGAACGATTGCTGACTCTCTCCTTCCTCCTACGCGCTCCCGCTGTTGCCCACTTGTCCGCCTCGTCCTCCCACACTCCGCTCCCTCTGCAGCTACATGCCCGGCTACGAAGTCTTCCTCCGCGGGATCGACGACCCGTCGTCGACATGGACAGGCAAGGGCCTGCGAGTCGTCATCGGCAAGAAGCGCGAAGTCAAGGCTGTTGAGCGGTTCTGAGGGCGGAGAAGGGCGTCGCAGGAGCTGCTGGAGGTCGGGTCGAGCGGAGAAGGGTATTATGCATTGATACATCCCTCAAAGTAGCCAAGAAACGCGTGTATGGCTCGCTGCGCCCGACTTTGTCCTCCTCTTCCTCGTTCGTCGCTTCCCACGTCTTGCCCCCAACGCCGCTCGTCGCCCGCTGCTGGACCGACTCCGAACATGCTCTGTGCTGCTTGTGGCGGTTCGCAGCGACGCGCTCCAGCTGAGTCAGCTTCCCACGCGGTTACGAGTCGACGACGCCGATGAAGTCCCCGCCCGACTCTCCCAACTCGCTCTGTACGTGCCTTCACCGCTTGCTGCAAGCTCGCACAACCGCCGCATACCATGCCATTCACGGTCGAGCGCGTCGTTGATCCCGCCGACCTCCCCACCCTCGCCTCGCTTCACCAAGCCGCTTTCGGTCCCTACCCAACGCACGACTTGCTCTGGTCGAACGTGAATCCCGAGGCTGAGCGGCGCTGGCTTGCTACGATTCTCGCCGGACCGCTGAAGAAGCCGAATGAGCCGATGTTCAAGGCGGTCGACGAGGAGGGGCAGGTGGTTGGGTTCGCGCTGTGGAAGGTCAAGCCGGGAAAGGGCGAGGAGCAGCCAAAGGAAGACGAGGCGTTCCCGGATTTGCCGGACGGGGCGGACGTCGGGTTGGTGAAGGAGTTCTTCGGCAAGCTGGACGACTTGCGCAACACGTACGGCGACGAGGGCCCTCACATTCGTGCATAGAGGCGGTCCTCGTGATATCGACAGGAGACAGCTGACGCCGGCATTGCGCAGACCTCGACACGCTTGTCGTCTCGCCTACCGCGCAGCGGAAAGGAGTTGGGCACGCTCTTATGGCTTGGGGGCTCGCCGAAGCCGACAAGCGCGGCGTACCGGCTTTTATCGAGGCATCAGAGCGTACGTGACTTTCGCTCTGAGCAGCCAACTCGTCCTGAATCGCTTGTTGTCCGCAGAGGGATTCGGGCTCTACCAGAAGTTCGGCTTCGTCCGGACGCAGCCAGATCTCGCTTGCGGGCCGAACGGTGTCGTCGCCGTCACGCCCATGCGTCGATCGCCTCGCAAGGCAAGCCAGTCCGCCAAGGTGACCGTCCACCGCGTCTCCGACCCAGCCGAACTTCCCACTCTCGCCGCTCTCGCTCGCATCACTTTCAGCCCTCACCCGACGCATCGCCTCACCTGGGCCAACGCTTCGCCCGAAGACGAGCAACGCTGGAAAGTCGCCAAATACACGCGGTCGCTCGAACAGGCGAACGAGCATATGTTCAAGGCTGTTGATGGTCGTGGCGATGTCGTCGGTTTCACGCTATGGAAGGTCTCTCCTGCCAAAGATGGAGCGGCCAAAGATGCAGCGAACGCTGGCGATGAAGACGAGACACTTAACTTCCCCGAGGGCGTCAACCTTGAGCTGATGAAGGAGGTGTTTGCGAAGGTGGACGACCTGCGGAAGACTTACGGCAACGGTGGGCAGTACATTCGTGCGTGGGAATCCGTTCTCACCCTCTACTGCTGCGAAATGCTGATGCTCAGGTGCTGCAGACCTCGACACGCTTGTCGTTTCGCCAACCGCGCAACGAGGCGGAATTGGCCGGGCGTTGATGGCCTGGGGTCTTGCTGAGGCAGACAGGCTGTCCGTGCCAGTCTTCCTTGAGTCGACGCCAGGTGCGTGGCGACACTCGCGAACCTGCGCGAGAGACTGATGGACGTTGCTGCGCAGAGGGCTACAAGTTTTACGAGCGGTGCGGCTTCGTCCGGACGAGCGAAGATCTCGCAGCCGGCGCCGTCGCCTTCACACCAATGAAGCGCTCGCCAGTCGGCACCGGCAAGGTCTCGATTCACCGCGTTACCGACCCTGCCGAACTTCCCTCACTCGCTCCAGTACACCGCGACGCTTTCTCACCTCACACGATGCACAAGCTCATTTGGGGCAAGGTTGCGAAGGAGGACGACAATCGCTGGATGGCCAACTCGCTCGCCGACTCGCTCGCCAACCCGCGCGAACCGATTTTCAAGGCGGTCGACGAACAGGGACAGGTAGTTGGCTTTGCCCTGTGGAAGGTGCCGCCGCAGGATGGAGAAGAGGGGAAAGGCGCGAAGGGTGAGAAGCCAATGGATTTCGCGGAGGGAACGAATGTCGAGCTGGCGAAGGAGTTTTTCGACAAGCTTGACGTTGTGCGGAAGACTTACAGCGACGAAGGGCCGCATGTCCGTGCGTACTATCTCTCAGACTGCGGAATTGTTCCAGCTGACGCTCTCGACGCTCACAGACCTGAACATCCTCGTCGTCTCGCCGGGAGCGCAGCGGCAAGGTGTCGGGCGGGCGCTCATCCAGTGGGGCTGCGAGGAGGCGGACAGGCTCGGCGTTTCAGCGTGGCTCGAAGCATCGGAGCGTGCGTCCCCATCCTCATGATCCCCCTCACACGCGGCTGACGCTTTTCCAACAAGCAGAAGGGTTTGGCCTGTACAAGAAGATGGGCTTTGAGCGCGCTCGCGAGGACGTCTATGCTGGTCCCGACAACGCCATCTCGGTGAGTCGCCTTCGAACGGGTCGTGTCGAGCGGTCGACAGTCGCTAACACCGGACTTATTCGCCTCCTTGAGGTTACTCCCATGCGCCGATCGCCGCGCCCGCGCTCATAGAAGGTTGGCGGCGTCAGTATGGACATCCGTAAGGTGCAGCAGGACTAGACAGGTGTAACGGAGGCGCAGCTGTCGACGTACGCGCTGCGAGAGCGCTTCCTGAGCGGCTTCCCTCGTCCCGCGCCCGCCGCTCCGTCTCGCTGCGATCCCGATTTGATTCGATCGTTCCGCCGAGAAGGTCCCTCGCCGGGCGAAGATTCAGAGGCCGCAGAACAACCTTGCGAGGCGGAAAGCAATTTGGCGAGGCCTCGACCTTGTCCGGTTGAGAGAGTTGGCTGTCGACCACGCTCGCTCACATCACCGACGCTGCTGCTTGGGCTTGCTCGTGCTCTAGAGACTTGCTTGAGCACAGCTCGCAATCCCACAATCCATCCGCGCATCGACAAGCGGTCCATCGCCTCGTCTCGGCCAGCACCAACCCGCCCTCGCTAGGTCATACTTGTCAGTCGCGCCTCGGGACGGCCGCGCGCGTACCTGTGCCAGCTGAGGTGCGTTTCTGAACTCGTATTGCGCCTCCCGATCAGGCGCAGCGGGCGTCGATGGAACGGTGGACGGACGGCGCCAAGGCAGACGAGGGACTCGTCGTCAACAGCGATGACGGGCGCGGGTGGCGAGTTGGGGCACTCAGTGTGCTACGGAAGACTCTATGACTACAGCTGGGCGGGCGCAGACTGACCTCGATTGCCGCACGCCGTTGCCGGAGGGCCCACCGCGCTCGTCTGCGGACGTTTCGGCTGGCCAGACGTCGCGCTTGTGAAGCTGGAGAGAGGGTTTGCAGGATCCGCACAATAGGTTGATCATCCCGTACAGTCGAGCTGACACGCCGTTGCTTCCCGCCTCTTCTACAGCAGGACCGGCCGAACGACCCCTTCCTCCCTCAGCCAACCGTTTCTTCGGCCGTTGTCGGCGATCAACGAGGAGGGTCGAGAAACGTTAGCGCCGAGAACTGCAGGGGCAGACTGGTACGTCCAGCCGAGGCTCGCGTCTGCGTGCGTGTGAGCAAACCTGACCCGCGTCCGCTTCTTTCGCTCGAAGGCGCTCAGCCACCCTGAATCCGCGCCCCAATGACCCGACCACCACCATTCTCGCGAGCAAACTCGTCACCGACGTTTCCCGCCTCTGTCTCGCCCCTTCCAGCCGACTCACGAGAACCGAAGACGCTCCATGCCACCGTCTTGCACCAGCTTCCGCTCCCGCATCTCGTCTTCGACTCGTTCCTCCGCCTCCACGCCCTCAACGATGCTGCTCGCCAGGTCTTTGGCGTCACTTCCGGGCACGGCGGACCTCAGCCTGGAGGAGAGGCGTTTCCACCCGGCGGAGCAGACGTCTTCTTCTGCGTGACGCCCGAGATGCAGACGGGCGGCGGATCTGCGGCTGACAAGATCAGACGGGAGCTTGATCGACTTGCCAAGCATCAGGAGGGGTCGTTCGGGGTGAGCGAGTGGGCGTGGTCGGAGGGAGACAAGGTGGAGCTGAAGAGCGGGCGCGTACCTGGCTTGCGTTGGACCGCGGAGGCCAAGGTTACGCACTTTGTCCCGCCCGAAGTCTCGAATGACTCGGTGGCGGAGATCTCGCTCGAGACGGTGCGGCGGTCATCCTACATCGGCTCGACGCCTGACGACGAGGAGGCGCTGCCCGACTGGATCAGCAAGGGACGGAGGGACACGGTCGTGCCGTCTCGAATGACGACGAGGGCGCCGTGGTACTCGGTTCTCCTGCTTCGACCCTGGCGAGAACCGCAACACCTCGGTCCGTCTCCCGACAAAGTCTTGCACCACCGTCGCTCCTTCTCCCTCGACACCCCTCTCGCCACCCAGGTTCCCTCTTTCGCGCCTTCGTACGTCCCCATCGACCGCAGTTCCGAGATGGTCGCTCCTCCGCCTTCTGCCCCATCGCGAAGAGCATCTCTCGCTCCATCCGACCAAACACCTACGCTCGGCTCGGTCCTTGCTTTTCAGAATCCGTTCAGCCAGTCGACTCTTGCGCAGAGGCGAGGATCGAACGCTTCGTTGGCGGCGTCTCGAGCTGCTGCGGCGGGCGAATCGGACGCGGCAAAGGCTGGTGCAGCTACAAGCGGTGCAGCCCTACCAGGAGGCATGGCGGCCCTCCGGCTGTCCGAGAACACGCTCGCCGAGGCGCAGGCCATCTCGCCTGGTACTGCGGCAAAGTCGACAGCTGTCGGTAGCGGAGGCACCATCTCGTCGAGTGGGTCTGCCGGTAGCACTGGCGCGACGTCCCTTCTGTCGACCGCGACCGCAACGACGGCCGGAACGTCGCCCCCCTCGCGTCGGGGCAGCGGAGCATCGATGTCGGCGCCCAAGGTCATTCCCGAAGCTCTGCGAGGGATGGGCATCTCCGTCTCGAGCGCCGGCATCCAGCTCAGCCAGTCGACTCCAATTGAGAAGCCGCGCTCGGCGCGAGCCTCGATGCTGTCGAGTGCACCGCTTGAGCTCGACGAGTCTGCCACTACGCCTACATCGGTCCAACCGCTCGACGGGTCCACCCCGACTCTCGACCGACCTGCACCAATGTCGCTCCATCTCCCGCCGCACAAGCACGCATCCCACCCACTCGCCTACTCCATCAACCTTTCTCCCGCGAGCTCGTCCTCGACCCCTTCCAGCATCGCCAGCAGCGTCCCGCCTCCTCTCCCTTCACCTCGTCCGACCTCGCTTCCGCCTCTTCCGGTGAAGCCGCCAACTGTCGCGCCCGACATGCCCGCTTTGCTCAAGTTTGCCGCGATCGCCAACCTCCCCAATACCGGCGTCATCATCGCGAATACCGAGCTCTCCAGCGGCTATGTCAACGCAACGGCTCGTGAGCTTTTGATGGGCGTGCCGGCGTCTGACGGCATCGCGACCGATTCTCCGAGTCGAGATGCGAACGGTGTCAAGGAAGAGTGGTGGGAGCTGGGACACTGGTCGGTGGAGGACGAGCCGTGGTCGTCCGTCTCGAACGGGACGCAGGTATCGAGCGCCTCGCAACCTTTCTTCTCGCCTTCCGCCGAGCTCCGCGCCAACCCACTCGACGCAAACGACCTCACCTTCAAAAGCATCATCCGTTCGGGCGAGGCGGTCAGCGTCGAGCGAGGGAAGGGCACGGCAGGATCCGGCTTGCGCATTGGTCAGCCGGGAGAGACCTCCAGGCTCCGCACGACTCTCGCCGGTATCCTCGCGCGAAGTCTCGTGTCGGACGAGCGGAAGAAGGCGGCGCTCGGCAAGGCTGGTGCGTCGACGGGCGGCAAGTCGAACGTGATCCGCAGCTTTGCCCCCTCGCCGTCAGGCGTGCGAAGTCCCGGGGTCGAATCCAACGCCAGCAGCAACGGCTCGGGCTCGACGGCGTCCGGCCATCCTCCGCAGTTCATTGCCGCCGGCGGTGTCGGAGCGCAGGGCAAGAAGCCGTACAAGGTGTTCGATCCCGCCTTCGGTCAGCGCATGATCGATCCGTTCGAGCCCTTACTCGAGATGACCGCCAGGCGCGGGCAGATGCCGCCTTCAGTCAACCTCGACGATTCTGACGAAGAGGAAGACGGCAGTTCGGCGTCGAACGGCATGATCGTGGGCGTCGAAGTCGAGGTCTGGGAAGCGGACCCGGCGTCAGCTCTCCGACAGAACTCGTTCGTCGCGGCGGAGCCAGAACTCGTTGCACAGCGCAAGAAGCGTATACGGCGTCGGATCCTCGAGGTCACTGCCTCGCCCATCTTTGCGCCTCGCAACGACGGATCCAAGCACCATCTCGGAGGCGTACTGCTCGTCCGCGACGTCACGGACGACCGGAAGCGATGGGAGTCGCGCGGCGAGCTGTCGAGCAAGAAGAAGAAGGGGAAGGAGGGCTACTTCAAGCAGATCCTCGACAACCTGCCGCAGCTCATCTGGACAACGAGCAAGCTTGGCTCGCACACCTACTACAACAAGGTCTGGTATGACTACACCGGACTCGAGCCCGAACAGTCGCTCGGCCTGGGCTGGCAGTCGCCCTTTCATCCCGGTTCGTTTTCCGCTCTCTCTTAGTCCGTTCAAGCACTCACGCATCACTCCCACAGACGACATGCCCGGTACACTCAAGGCGTGGAGTCACTCGCTCGAGACGGGCGAGCCTTACGCCGTCGAGTACCGCTGCCGCCGCTACGATGGCGAGTGGCGATGGATGCTCGGGCGCGCCCTGCCGTACCGCGACGCCGACGGAGCCATCCAAGGCTGGTTCGGCACCTGCACCGACTTTGACGAGCTCTACCACGTGCGTAACGTTGCGTTGCCCGGGACTTCTTGTCCCGCTCACCAGCTGACTTCTTCGCCAACCGTGCTCCGCAGATGCGCGAGAAGTTGCGCAGCACAATCCAGCAAAACGACGCCGTCGTCCAGGGAGCCGGTTGTCTGCTCATCGCCATCGACACGCAGTACCGGGTCACTTTCTTCGAGGGTGCGCACAGGGACGGCGTGTTGGCCGAAGCGCAGGTCGTTGGTCGCGTTGAGGGTCAAGACTACCGCGTGCTCGCGCCCGTGCCGGAACTGCTCGCCGGCGTCGAGAAGGTCATCCAAGGCGAAGAGTCGAGTTTGCAGGTCGAATGGCAGCAGCGGCAACGCTCCTATCGGTGCCTCCTCACGCCTCTCACCGAGCATCGCGACGGCACGACCCGCATCAACGGCTGCATCATCGTCGCCCACGACATTACCGACCTTGTCTCGACTCAAGCTCGCCTGCAGCAGTCTTACGAGGAGCGGGCACGTCTTCAAGTCGCCGAGACCGCCGCGACCGAGGCAAGTCGGCTCAAGAGCGAGTTCCTCGCGCTGACGAGCCACGAGTTGCGGACACCAATCGCACACATGCTTGGCCTGTCGGAGCTGCTCCTCGCCGAAGACTTGACCGACTCGCAGAAGAACCTCGCCTCGCAAATCTTGCGAAGCGGAGACGTGCTCCTTGAGATGATCGGTCAAGTCCTGGTGCGTGTGCACGGCTTCCGAAATGTCTGCTCTTCGCTGACTTCCCTTCCCTGCAGGACATGGGCAAGGTCGAGGCCGGCAAGCTTGATCTCGAGGTGCGGCCGTTCAGCCTGAACGACCTTTCTTCCGACGCCCGCCTCTTCGCGACAGCCGCAAGCAAGAAGGGCCTCGACTTCGTCGAAGATGTCGACGACTTCAAGGTCCCAGTCCAAGGCGACATGCCGCGACTCCGCCAGGTCCTCACGAATCTCCTCTCGAACGCGATCAAGTTCACCAGATCAGGCTCCGTCACGCTGCGAGTGAAGCGAGTCAAGGAGGACGCGGAGAGTGTCGCGGTTCGTTGGCAGGTTCAGGACACCGGCATCGGCGTGAAGAAGGAGGCCATCGGCAGTCTCTTCAAGCCCTTTCAGTGCGTCGCCACTTGCAGTCACCCTTTCTCTCAGCGATCCTAACGCTCGACGCCGCCCAGCCAAGCGGACGTTTCCACTTCTCGCCAGTTCGGCGGCACAGGTCTCGGGCTCTCCATCTCGAAGAACGTAAGTCTCGCTCGCCTCGTCTGCACGGGGAATCGTGCGCTTACGTTCTTTCTGCAGCTCATCGAGCTCATGGGCGGCTCCATCCGCCTCGAGTCCGAGTACGGCGTCGGCACGACCATGACTGTCGACCTCAAGCTGCCCAAGGTTCCCGAGCTGCTCGTCGACCAAGCCGCCGCCACGCTCGCCAGCGAGGAGGACATCCGGCGTGACGACATCTGGGTCCTCGTTGTTGACGACAACAAGCTGAACCGCGACATCATTACGCGACTACTTATCAAGAGTGCGTCCCGTCTCGCGGCGATTGCTGCGTTCGATGTTGACTCTTTTTCTTCCATCACCCAGTGGGCTTCAACGTCGACAGCGTCTCCAGCGGATACGAGGCGCTCGAGCACGTCGAGAAGAAGGCGTACGACGTCGTTCTGATGGACCACCAGATGGACGGCTTGGACGGCCTCGAGACGACTGTCCGCATCCGCAAGTCTGCGAACCCGCAAGTGGCCGATCTCAAGGTCATCGCCCTAACCGCATCGGCTCTCAAGGGTGATCAGGAGAAGTTCCTTGCGAGCGGAGCCGACGGCTACTTGTCAAAGGTGCGCATAAGCTCCTCCTTACGCCAGCCACACCAGTTGACGCATAATTCTTGCAGCCCGTACGGTCCGCCGTCCTTCGATCGACAATCCTCCGCACGCTGCAGACGCCGCATCCGCCCAACTTGGCTGCCGCCGTTTCCGCCGTCGACGGCGCCGCCAAGATCGTCTCCGCATCGCGCCTTAGCGAGGTGACGCCCAGCGTTTCATCTAAAGACGCGAAGGTGAATGGCGAATCGCAAGCCGGACTCGACGACTCCGTTCCGCCCGTTCGCCGTCGTCCAAGCCACCCATCGTACGGCGATGGCTCGGAGTGATTGCTCTAGATTGTGCCACCTTACTACGCGTCCTTGTAGCAGCTTCATGTCTTGTTGAACCCCAGCATGCGACCGTCCACTCGCGCCATCCTCTTCTCCTCCCTCTTCTCCTTTCTCTCCTCACCTTCCTTGTGGCCTACGCACGTGTTGCCACTACCTGTATTGTGCGAACACGCAGACACTTGTCTATAGCACCTGTCAATAGCATCGCAGACGATTTGCCTTCCCTCCCCGCCGTCGCATCTCCTTGTTCGGCCGCTTCCCTCTGATCTGATTGCAAGCACAATCGACCTGTCGCAACCACGATGATTGCGAAAGCGCGCCACTCGTCAGGGCAGACTGCGAGAAGGGCGGAAAGCGAGCTCGAGTTTGCACGAGCACTACTTGTTCGCCCGTCCCTTGGTCCCCTTCATCTTGCTCGCCATCTTCTTCTTCGTCTTCTTGCCACCTGTCGCCCGATCCTTCTTCTCCTGCCGCGTCAACTTCGGCCGCGCCTGAACCGCATTCTTCACCCGCTTCTTGTACAACGAGGATTGCTGGCCGGCGGACGTGGAGGCGGATGAGGCGGATGGTGCGGGCGGGAGAGGTTCGGGTGTTGGTGACCGAGACAGGGAGAGCGATTCGACAACAACCGTAGTCATCGCGTCCGGCGTCTCGTACGCGGCGGCTGGACCCTCCTCGTCCGAACCCTCCTCGTCACTTGACCCTTCGCTGCCAGTACCCGCGTCGTCGTCCTCCTCCTCAGCGTCTCCGTCAGCGTCTGTCGGTGATAGAAAGAGCGTGAGTTGGCTGAGCAAAAAGGAAGGAAGGGCGAAGGATGACTTGCCGCCATACATCTCGCGCGCCACCTTGACATTGTGAGCTGCCCGCTCTTTCCGCTCCTCTCGAATCTGTAGGCCGGGTCGAAGGGGTCAGCGCTTCGTTCGAGCACTATATGACCGTACTCGAGAGGCCAGCAGAACCGTCCGAACGCGGATCGACGCCGGAACGCTGCCACTCGCGCCCGACACGCTGTGACCCGCTTCGACAGCCAGTAAGGAAGAGATGGAGACTCGCCTGACGCCTCATATCCCGCAGTGCCTCCTTCTCGCGCTCAATCGCCTTGTTCCGCCTCGCCGTCTGCTTCGCCTTCTTTCGCTTCGAGAAACCCGTCAAGTATTCTCTGCGGCGTTCGAAACAGTCTAGTGTCAGCTTAACCTGTCCATACCGCCCAGCAAGCTGTAGCAACACGAGACGGAGAGCTTGGACTGACTTTCGCGAGTCTGCGTCGAAGACAACCTCCTTGACGCGCTTGATTTTGGGTGGTCGACCATTCTCGTCAAGTGCTGATGCCTTTCCTTTGCCCTTCTTGGCGGACGAGGAGCGAGACGGGGCCATCTGGCGGTGTGGAGCTGTTGGAGACTGATGAAGATGGAGGGGGTACAGGCCGGTGACGAGACGACGCGGCGCAAGAAGATCGATAGTGACAGTCCTCTTCGGCTCTAAGGAGCAGCTCTAGCAAGTCACAGTAGCTTAGCCGAGGTGAGCGGGCGTGGTGGACAGCAACCTTGAGAGCCTTGAGAGCGCCTCTCTCCCTCGTCCAGAGTGCCGCTCCTCGCGCTGCTGCGCTTGCCGAGTCTCTCTCGACTTCACGGGCATCATGAAGATCACCATCAATCACTACCACGCCGTCGCCATGTGGCGCTGGAACCTCAGGCCCGTGTCGACCGCAGATCAGCCAACTCGCGACGGAGAGGACGCAGCGATGGACGAGGACGACGAAGAAGACGAGGACGACGTGTGTGGGATCTGTCGAGTCGCGTTCGACGGCTGCTGTCCGGATTGCAAGGTTCCTGGAGACGGGTGTCCTCCGAGTGCGTCTCCCTTCGTCCTCATGGCGCTGCTGGAAACCGCTGACTGTCCTTTCGCGCGCAGTCTGGGGCGAGTGCACGCACGTCTTCCACATGCACTGCTTGATGAAGTGGCTCGACACCGAGAGCTCGAAGCAGCAGTGCCCGATGGACCGCAGGCCTTGGGGTGCGTGCCGCTCGCTCTTCCTTCGCTCTCTTTCACCTTTGGAATCTTGACATCTTTGCTTGCACCATGTTCTGACGCTCGCTGACCCTCTCGCACGCAGTCACCGCCGGTATCGCCGCCTCCGCCGCACACCCAGCGCCCGCCCTTCTCGCCGCTCCTCCCGTTCAGCCCGGCGCACCGCAGCCCGACACCGTTGTCGCGACGCCTGCATGAAGACTTGCTCATTGAGGGGCTCTCACAATGAGCAGGAGTTGAGCGGAGAGGCATGAAGGTGCGTTTCCTTCACTCCTCCCTGCGTCTTCTGCCCTGTCCGACACGTCTCTCCAGCAGTCACACCAGTTATTCTGCCACTCGGTCAGCACATTGCTGAGCACTGCGGCTGCCCCTACAACCTGCAGCGGCACCAGAGGATGCTGCGCTGCAACAACCTCCAGCAGGACTCTACCCAAGATTCGACCGCAAGCACGACCAGGAGGTCGGCGACCGATCCATCTCGGCTAATCTGTCCTCAGTTGCACAACCCTATGCCGCTGCAATCACAGTTGTTCGCCTTCATGGAGCACTTTGAGCCTTCCTCGTCCCCGGCGAGTCGCCTCTGCTGTCCCCGGTCCTCGCTCTGCACAGCTCGAGCGTGTTGAGTAGCAAAAAAGCTTGCGTCGAAGCCCGACAGCGCCTCTCTGGAGTGGAGTGAGAGGGCCATCTTGGCAGCCAGGAGGGCAAGCCCAAGAACTGACTGCGCCGGCGGGCAAAGATTAATGTGATTGAATGAGTCTCCCGATGGGAGACTACCAGTAATCACACTGGTAAGAACAGATACTACACTTGATCTAAGCCAAAAGGCCAGAAAGGTTAACTTTCACCCGCCTAGAGCAGGCCTGCACTCGTCGCACCATCCAACCGGCCGCGGCAAGGGGGTGGTCCCGCTGCGAGCACAACTCTCGCTGCTCTTCCTGGGTAGAGAACAGCCGAGAAAGCTGCTACAACTTGTTTTCATGCCGTGAGTCCCGCAAGTCGACCCACCCCGAAGTGAGCCACCCTCCCTCCTCGCCAAGTCCCTCGTCTCGCTCTCCCTCACTCACTCACCTCACCACGCTCCGCTGGCCTGAAGCACCTGCTGCTGACTCGCACAAACGCTTTTCACGCAGCCTGCGAGGCCGCCCACTCGCCACAGCCGCAGCCCACACCGCCAGCGCCGTCTCAAACGTTCCGGAGACAGAGGAGGACGGAGGGTGGCACCGAGCGATTAGAAGGCTCCGAAGGTGCGTGACGGTTTGCGAGCTCTTATGCCACCCTTCTGGACTGCGCACACACCCGCCCGGCACTCCCGACGACAGCGACGACGCACGCCCAGCCGGCAATCTCCTTGTTCGCCGAGGAGGACCACCGGCCGAACTCTCTCGCTGACCTCCGCCTTTGACAGAACAGACGACGACTAGACGACACGAGTACCACGAACATGACCTCCGTACGACGACGCGGCAACGCCCGCCCGCCGACCCAGCGTTCCGCCTCCTCCACCGCCGTCTCCTCCTCCTCCCCTTCTCCGCCCCTCTCCGCCTCTCCCGTCTTTCTCAGCAACCGAAAACGCTCCAAGTCACTCTACGAGTCGGCGACAGTCCAATCCTCGGCCGGCCGAGCACTCTCGTACGGCTCGTCGCTGCTCGAATCGCTCGACTTGCCGGCGAGTTTGCTTAGCTTGAGGCAGTACCTCGCGGGCAAGCTCGAGGAGGCCGAGAAGAGCTTGAGGGCACTCAAGGCGTATGTCGACGAGAGCGAGTTGGAGGACTTGGGGTTGACGAGTTTGGGCGAGACGGAGGACGAGTATGACGATGACGAGGGAAGTGAAGCGGGTGGCCGGCAACGGCCGCGCACGCTTTCTGCGTCGAGTGGGAGCGGCGACGAGGTGGAGAAGCTGAAGGGGAGGTCAGATGAACGCACGGCGATGTTGCCGGCCGGACGAGACGAGGTGGCCGACGAGGACGACGAGCTCCGCGACGAGATAAGCGCCCTGCAAGCGTTCATCTCGAGCGCGTCGAGCTTCCTCGAAGCCATGCGCGATGAGTTGCCCTCGCTCGAAGCGGACGAGTCGGCCTACCTCCAGTTCGAGCTGTCGCCCGACGCTCGCGCAGGACTCGACCGCTTCCTCGCCGACCACCCTCTCCCCTCCCTCCCCGCCTCAAGCCTCCGCTCACGTGCCGCCTCCTCCGCACAAGCCGTCCTCACCCGCGTCTCGACCGAACTCGGCACCCTCCGCGCTGCCCTCGCCTCGCTCGCATCGTCCGCCTCTTCCGCCGACCCCGCATCCTACATCTCCGCCTCCCTCCGGTCCTCGATGCCCTCCACACCCTCCTTCTCCGACTTTTCCGACCTCCGTTCCTACTTCTCCGCCGAATCGAAGCGCCTCTCGAACGCCGTCTCACAGTTGAAAGACGACACGGCCGGCTCGCTCTCTGCCGGCTTGCACGCAGTCCAAGACGGTGCAGCAGAGTTGTCGGCCTATGTCAAGGACCAGTCGCATGCGGTTGTCGACGAGGCGATGAGGATGTATCATGCTGCGCTCGAGATTGGGAGGGAGAGGTTGTTGAGGTATGAGGAGTTGCCGCCCGAGTGGCGCAACAATGAGCATATCCTCACTGGGTGCGATCGCGCTGCTCTTTCGCCACAGAGCTGGGACTGACGAGCGAGTGCGCGCAGGTACCGCTATATCCCGATCGAGCAATGGGGCACGCTGCTTCGCAGTATGTTCACCTGGCACAACGAGACGATCAACATCCAGTCGCAGTGCGTCGCTTCCCTCTTACCTCGAAACGGACGAAGCTGACCCGGCAACCCTGCAGCTTCCTCGGCGCGCTCTCACTCGTCGTCCTCCTTGTATACTACCTCTTCTTCTCGACCTCCTCGCCTCACGCACTCGCCGACCCACACCCAGGCGACACCGCCATCGCCGTCCTCTTCGTCCTCTCCGCCATGCACTGCCTGCTCTGCTCCACCACTTGGCACCTCATGTCGGGCTGCGCGACGAGTCATTGGTTCCGCGGCGCCGCGTGTGTCGATTACGTCGGTATCTCGGGTCTGATTGCTGCGTCTGTTGCTGGAGCGACCGTGAGTACGATTTCCTCCCTCATTGCGGAAGCCAAGCTGATTCCTTCTCGCTCGGACAGTACTACGGCTTCTATTCGCATCCCGCCCTCGCCGCCTCCTACATGTGCTTCAACTTTGTCATCGGCGTCACAGGCATGATCGTCCCCTGGCAATCGTGGTTCAACGAGCGCAAGTACAAGAGCTGGCGGATCGCCTTCTTCGTCTCGCTTGCTGCGAGCGCGGTTGCGCCTATTGCGCATAGGGCGGCGATCTATGGAGGGATGGAGACGCTGTGGTTCTACAGTGCGTTGCGGGTCTGCCGTCGCTGTAGGCGCAGCTTGCTGACGAGTCGTGTCCTCGCAGGCCCGGCTATTCCTTCCGTCGTCGCATACCTCATCGGCCTCTCCTTCTATGCGAACCAGGTGAGCTCGAAGTTGCGCTTCTGTGCGTCTGAAGCGACGCTGAACCTCGTCTTGCCCAGTTCCCGGAGTGCTGTGCCCCCGGCCACTGGCATATCGGCGCATCGCATCAACTCTGGCATATCGGTGCGTGCGCTCCCGCTCTCTCGTCAATCAGCACGCTGACGTCCTTCTCGCAGCTATCGTCGCCGCCGTCTGGCTCCACTGGAAGGCCATGTCCGACTGGTCCGTCTCGGTCGCGGCATCTCTCGCAGCTCCCTAGCAGTCGTCTCTCGCTCGCATCGTTGTACATATCCAGTTGTTTCTGTGCTCCCATCCCGCCGTACTAGACTATCCCGCCGCGTAAGTCCGCATTGCAGATATCCCTGTCGAGGATCGTCGTTAAAGTCGACGACGAGGTGCGCGGATCTCTCGGACTCCGCTCCGTTCGACGGGCTGGTTCGTCCTCCTCATTCCTTCGCTTGCTTCGCCTCGTCACTAACACTTCCTGTCGCTACAGCTCCTTCGCTGCCGGCAAAACTTTTCACCTGGCTTATCTCGCATCGATCGCTTCCGCCCGCTTTCCGCTCATCTTCCGCGATGAGCCGCACGGCCGACGGCGCCCGTGGACCCATGCATGCCGACGCTGTTCGTACTGCCAGATCGAGACTATCTCTCGCACGAGACGAGCTGGTTATCTTTACCCGGCGTTTCGAGGAGTGGGATCTTTTGACGACCTGCGCCCCGCTTTCGTCCGCGCTTCTTTGCTTTCTTCTCTCGTTTGTGCTTCGTCTCGCTTCTCGACCTTCCGCCTCGACCCGCCATGTTCGCCAAAGCCTCCCTCGCCCTCGCCGCTGCCGCCTCTCTCCTCGGTACGACTTCGGCCGCTCCTCTCGCTTCCTCCTTCGTCGGACGCTCGCTCGTCGAACGTGCGCCCGTGACGAGCGTCGAATTTAACGTCACCTACAAGAGCAATTATACCGAGCACCTTCCGAAGACGCTTATTCTCGCAACTGGGTGCGTTCCCCTTCCTCGTATGCTTGAACGCTTGCTGACGACGAGTTGCGCAGAGGAACGATCGCTGGCTCGTCTTCTTCTGCGACTGACTCGACTGCTTACACCGCCGGCGTCGTCGGAATCGGCGTGCTCGTCCAGGCCGTTCCTCAGTTGCTCAAGTGCGTCCGGCGCAAACCGCTGCGTCGAGCGAGCTGATGAGTCGTGGTGCACAGTGTTTCCAACATCGACGGCATGCAGGTCTCGAACGTCGGCTCAGAGGTGCGCACGCCTTCGCTTCGTCCAGTCGAATCGCTGGCTGACCTGCTTACGAACGTCCCGACGCAGAGTCTGACGGACGAGATCGCTCTCCGCCTTTCCAAGCTCGCGAACAAGGCGCTTTGCGCGGCTGATGCGCCTTACGATGCCGTGTGCGTTGATCAACTTTTGCCGCCCCTTGAGAAGCAAACCTGACTACCTATCTTGCAGCGTCATCACTCACGGTCCGCCGTTCTCTTGCACCTCTCTTACAAGCTCGCCTAACGCTTGAACCCGCGCAGGCACCGACACCCTCGAGGAAACTGCTTTCTTCCTCGACATCACCGTCGGCTGCGACAAGCCTGTCGTCGTCGTCGGCTCGATGCGTCCCAGTACTGCTATCTCCGCTGACGGGTGAGCTCGTGCGATTCAGTCTGCATCGGTCGACCGCTGACATTGCACGCGCAGACCGAATAACCTGCTGCAAGCTGTTACCACCGCTGTCTCGCCCAACTCGCGCGCTCGCGGCACTCTCATCGTCCTGAACGACCGCATTTGCGCAGCTTACTACTGCGAGAAGACTCAGGTGAGTGCCGCTGACGGTCGGAGCTGAGTGTTGCCGAGCTAACCCTTCCTTCCGTAGGCCAACACGCTCAACACCTTCGCTTCGCCCGAACCCGGCTACATCGGCGGCCTCCTCTCTGACAAGCCCTTCTACTACATGGGCGCCTCGAAGCCGACCTTCAAGCAGGTCTACGATATCTCGAACGTCACCGAGCTCCCGCACGTCGAGATGTTCTACAGCTACCAAGGCGCCGACTTTGAGCTCCTCAACACGACGGTCGCGAATGGCGCCAAGGGAGTTGTCATCGCTGGAACGGGCGCGGGATCGCTCACCGATGCCGGCATTAGCAACGTCGATGCAACCGTCTCGAAGGGCGTTCCGGTCGTCCGCTCGACCAAGATCAACGTCGGTGCGTGACGCATTAGCGATCGAAGCTTGCTATTGTCGCGTAGAATGCTTACGCTGCTCTTCTAGGCTTCGTCACGCCCGGCGACTACCCGAATACGATTGCCTCTGGCTCGCTCAACCCCGTCAAGTCGCGCAGGCAGCTCCAGGTCCGTCTGCGCCGACCTTCCGTCGTATCTTGCCCGACTCACGACGCCTTTGCCGCAGGTCCTCCTCGCGCTCAACAAGACGAACGACGAGATCCGCACTGCTTTCGAGGAGCCGCTCAAGACGTACCTCAACCTCAACATTTCGAGCTACTACTAGATCAGTATCGTGGGTGAGGTTCGTTCGCTGTCTGACGTTCGATGGCGTCGTACTAACTTGAGCCTTCCTTCCCTTCCCCTCCTCTTCTGCCGCTTTTCACATCCTCACCTCACCTGCGCCGTCGCAGCCCCTCCTTCTTTTGTTCTTACCGGTGGTGGACAGCAGCTCGGTTCGTCAAGGTCCCCGGTAGAGGCGGACCGAAAAAGGGCGGCAAGTCGAAGACACCTTCAGCGTTTCTGGCCGTCTCGACGATTGGGCGGCGCTTGTGGGTTATCGAGGCATGCTCAGGTTTGTATCCAAGCATTGAACAGACTCGCGACGCGCTCAAGGGTGAGAACGGCTCGACGGAGACTCTCCTCGACCTTGCGAAGGTCGTCGACGACGCTCTCTCGTCCGCTTCCCCTCGCTTTGGCTCACGTTTGCTGTCCCTGCGCTCACTGTATCGACTTGTCTCGGCGCATTCTTCGAAGTCGACGTTCGCGCGACGCTTTGACCCTTCCCCGCCCTCATCGCGACTCTCTCCCTCCTTCACCTCCCTCGCTCTCGCTTGCTACCGCGCTACAATGGCTGAGACGGTCGACACGACGCCTAAGCACCCTACTGCATCCGCCGCGACCGCCTGCAAGCTTGCGCCCGTCTTCCTCGAGAAGGCGAAGCCAGTTCGCCCGCCGTACGAACCGCCTGACCGGAGCTGGATCGAGGAATGGCTGCGTTAGGATGCACAGTCTCACAAAGCTGTCTGGCAACTGATAGGGCAGTTCGGCGCTGACGCGAACACCTGGGCTGCGCAGAGTCGGACGTCAAGGACGACGAAGTCAAGAACAAGGATACAACGGACAGGATCTCGTGCTTACCGGTGGAGATCATCATGATGGCGAGTCGCTCGCTTTCCGTCTACATAGGACAGCGACACTGACAAGCTCGAGGACGGCGGCGCAGATCGCCTCGCACTTCACGCCTGGCTCGCTCCTCGCCTTATCGCGCGTCTCGCGGTTCTTCCGCTCGCTCGTCTTCACTAAGCGCGGAGTCGATCTGGGCGAACGTGAGGAGGCGCGAAGGCTGGCAGGACTCGGAAGCAGGCGGCTTGACGGAGGTTCAGCTGGCAAACCTCCTCGACGGACGTGACTGTACCGTGCGTAGATTCTATGTCTGCTGCCCCTTGTGCACTTTTGACCCACGGAGACTTTCCCACAGGTCTGCCAAACTCATGCCTACCCGTACAACGACTTCCGACTGCGAGTTCGTCTTTGCTACCCCTGCATAGCGAACTTGTTCGCGCTTTCGTTCGTTCCTCATCCACGTATCCCACTGACTTTTCAAGGACCGTACACAGGCGTCGCAAGGGGGAAAGCATCTCGGCGGAGTACTGGCACCTGCACCCGCGCGCTTTCGGATGTTGTTTGTCAACCCGGAGTGCGTGCCCATCCCCTCAAAGCCTTGAAAGCACAACCGCGGCTTAACTCAACCCCTGATATCGTTCTTGTGTTCGCTACAGAGACATGGCCCAACATGACGAGCGATCTGGCTCGTGGTGAAGATTGTGCGTTGTCTCGATCCTGCTCGGCCTGACGGGGAAGCCGACTCTCGCGCGCGCGTCCAGCCATTCTCTTCGTCCCCGACGTCCTCAAGCAGTCGGCCGAGCTTCACAGGCTGGAAGCGGAGGCGATCGCGCAGAATCAGTCGCCACAAACGGTCAGCGAAGCCTACGTCGTCTCGCGTGCGCAATACCGGCGTTGCGCAAAGCAAGATGCGCGTGCCTGGGAGAACCACCGGAGGTGGCTGCAAGATCAGGCGGACAGCAAGTTAGCGCTGCGCAAGAGTCTGCGTCGAGCCGAGTACGTTGCTATCATGCGTACTCGGAAGTAACCCGAGCGCTCATTGACGTTCGCTCTGCAGCATCAGCAAAAGGTTTCTCGCACTCGGCTTCGTCGCTGCAGAGTAAGTGATCTTGAGCGACGATACAAGGAACGCCTGACTGAATCCGCTGCACGACCAGCTTCGACACCCTTCACCTCGACGGAAGCTGGTGCAGCAGCTGCTTGTACCAGAGCTACGACGACGATCTGGCTGAGTGGGAGGATTATGAGGAAGATTTGATTCTCGACACCCACGACGAGGAGCCTCAAACGCAGGATCAAGCTATGTCGACGACCACCTCCGACGCGCAAGGCGCGCAAGTCAGGGTTGGAGGCGCAATTATACGAGGCCCGTCGCTTGAGCAGAAGCTGGGAGAGTTCAGGGAACAGGCGAGGGAGGAGAAGATGGCCGCCATGTTGGCTGACTTGCACACTGATTGCATGCCCGGCCCCGCCTCGCTCTACCAGTTTTTCCAATCAGACGAGCGCTTGACGGACGAAGGTGCGTTTTCCTTCGGAAAGGCCAGCTGACACAGCTAACAAAGCGGCGACAGAGTGGGAGAAGTACAAGTCGCCAATCGTCGCGTGCGTCCACCGTCGGCGGTTCGATCGCATCTGGCGCGAAGAAATTGCGGCACACGATGCACGACAGAAGCGCCAGGAGGCGTTGCGACCGCTCTTCGGCCGCCTCCAACCCCCGAAGCGTTCTGCTACCTCTGCCCGCGCCAGCATCCCCATCTCCTTCGCAATCTTCCTCGCCCTTCCGACCGTCGAGACGCTCTGGTACCCCGCGAACGCCTTCATCGACGCTCGCGGATGGCCGCCTCTCGAGCCGCAGATCCTGAGCGAGATCTGTACCCGCATTCGGCTCGACAAGGTCGTCCTCTTCGACCGCATCGTTCGTGCGCACGTCGCCGACAACGGCGTCTTGCCGTCTACCACCATGAAGCCCATCGCCTCCTCCTCCTCGTCGCCGTTCATCGACTGCGACCCGTCGAAGGGCCTCGTACCGCTTCACGCCGCCTTGACGGACCGCGACATGGACCCGCTCTTCGCGCAAGTCACCTCCCTCTTCCGCTGTGGCATCTGCTCGACCAAGCTCCCCTACCCGGACATTGCGATTCACCTCGTCGACGATCACGACGTCCCCAACGTCCCGGCGTACGCGCACGTCCCGAGCAGTGACTTTAGGAAGGCCATCAAGAGTTTGCTCGACGACCTCGGGCACAGCTTGCAACTCGAGCTCGCGGCGTTCGAGTTCTTCTACGCCGACTGCGACTTCGACGTCACGATGAGGTCGGCGAGCGGCCAGTTTGAGACGAGCGTCGGCGAGACGTGGGCGCAGGTCGTGCGTTCCGTCCTTTCCCTCTTGTTGCTAGCCCTGAAATCCTCTCTACGATCCTTGACTTGCAGCTCTCCGGCAAATCGCCCGCCGAACTCGACGCAAGCCGCCTCAAGCTCTCGTACTCAACTGACCGCGACATCGTCGGGATCAAGCTTTCGACCGCCAGCGTCAGCGACGAGGACGCGTAGTTCGACTGCACGAAGGAGGAGAAGAGAAGGAGGGCGTCGCTTGTTGTCAATCCAAACGCTTTCGCTTGTTCCGCACTCTGGACTTCGAGACGTGGGGTGTTCTTCATCTCATCCGCTTCTGCAGAGCTCATCGCAAGCTTCCCTTACTGTTCGCGTCTCATCGAAAGCTCATTCCGCTCAAGGAACCCCAAACAGCTTGCGGGACGCAACACGGTTTTGCTTCGCATGGCAGGAAGGGTAGCTAGCGGCTGCGTCGTCTCGGCGCAATAGAGAGGAGAGGGCGAACGAGAGAAGAGAAAAAAGGGGAGAAGGAGGACCACTGCAACCAAAACGGATGGAATACGGCTTTGAACGGAGAGAAACGACAGAGGGGCAAGGAAGGCGAATGAAGAAGATGCCGAGACGTAGAGGAGTGTAGCGGGGTGAGTGAAACTGTATGAGGCGAAGAAGGAGGAGGAGGAGGATGGAGCCGGCGAGGCGGAGAAGTGAGGGTATAGGCGACGTTGGGGCCGGTCGCTGGTCTCTCCTGCGAGCGCGAAGAACGTGAGCAAGACGCCGAGGCGGGCTGCAAGGAACGCCAAACTCACCGTCTCGTAAGCCGTCGCGCTGGCTCAGAGCAAGCTGTCCATCCTCCGGAACACCTCGACACACGCCGCGACGACCTCAAGGCACAACTCCCTCTGCGTCTGCTTCTCCGCCCCACCCGGCGAGTCGCCCGTTCCCTGTCCGACCGTTTCAAGTCTCGCAAGGCGCATGATCTCGGCGAGGTTGGCCGACTCTGCGCTCGATGCACTCCCGCCTGTCGCGATCCCGCCTGGTCGTGTCCCGCTCGTCTTGCTTCCTACCGCCCCACCCGCAACTCCTCCTCCCATCCCTCCTCCCGCGATCCCAGAAGGCCCGTACGCGCCGAACGGCCACTGCGAAAAGTCGGCGAGGAGTTCGTCCGCTTTTGCGAAAGCGTTTTCGCGCTGGTCGTACGATAGGTGGACGAGTGCGTTCTCGAGTACGTTTGCGGCAAACGCGGCGCAGACCATCGAGACGGCGCGGATGGTGCGGTACCGGACTTCGTCGCCGTACATGTTGGAAGTCGGGACTGCGGCGGTGCGGGAGGTGAGGAGCGAGAGTGTCCGTCGGAGGACGTCGTCTTTGAAGGTTGGGTCCGAGACGGGGTGCGTCGCCATGTCGAAGAGGAGGAAGTTGCGCTTCTCGGTTCGCAGGACACCTTTGTCGACCAGGCCTTTTGCGAGTCGCTCGCGCACTTGCTTCAGCTGGTAACCGATCTTCATCACGTTCCATGTTTCGCCTGCGACGTCGAGCGAGGAGTCAGCCGAGCTTGGCGCGGGGGAGCTTGAGTGGCTGCGCACCGCTCATGAGGTCGATCCAGGTCCCAACGCTCATCCGCTCCGACACCTTCATCATCTTGAGCGCCTCGTCAAGCAACACTTCTCCCGTCAACTTATCGTCAATCACCTCGATGTACCTGCGCAGCACTTCCCATCAGCTAGATCCTCGGAAGGTAAACGGGGAAGACGCACCGGTCTGCGAGGGGAAACCGACGCCGATTCGGGTCCCGCACCATGGCGATTCGGTGTCGCAGTGCGAGTTCGAGGACGATGCAGCCGCGGAGAGTGTACGAGATGTTGTCGTTCCAGAAGGAGAGGTAGCCCTGTGGGAGGAAGATGCTGGGTCAGCGTGCCATCCCGCCAAGAACTCTTGTACGCTCAAGCGAAGCTCGTCCAAGCTGTCGATGCGCCCGCCCATCTCGAGCGCGAGTTCCCAGCTCGCCTCCCCACTGCCGGCCGAACGCCAGCACATTGAGTGTCGGGACCTCGTCCTCGCCCTCTGCGCGCAAGATGACTGGCCTGAGACGGATGAGAGGGTAGGACTCGCCTGCTTGTCCTTCAACCCGAGCAAGAGGACCTCCTCCATGAGCGTCAGTCGCGGGTTGACCCTCTCGTCCTCCGAGTTGTTCAGGTCGCGCTCGTCGTACGCGACCTTGTGTCCGACGGGGCTGGCATTCGACGGCTGTCCGGGTGCGCTCAGCGGAGACGTCGGCCTCGAGTGTGAGGGCGAGAGCGAGGGTTGAGTGGACGACGGGGCGAGAGCGCCTCCTTCTGGCTTTGCTCCTTGTGCGCCGCGCCTGCGAGACAGCCCTGATGTCGATGCCATGCCCAGTCCAGTCTGTCCCACGCAGCACGAGCCACAAGAGCGACTGTGAGAGCAAGTCGAGAGATGGACGCGTCGAGAGGAGCGGGAGAGTGAGGTCGACACCCGCCAACTTGCTCAATCTCGCACTTGCACAATGTGAGTGCACCAGGGGATACTGTCGGACTGGCAGACACGCCCAGGCGAACCCGCCAGCGAAACAGGCGCGCGCTGACACCTCCTCACGCTCCCTCACCAGGTCGAGCGCACTCGAGCTGCTCAACCCGCGCGCAGACCTCGCAAGGAGGGAGCAGGCATTCCAACTGAACTGCACGGGCGCACTCGGACTCGCCAATGTCGTCAAGTCCAACTTGGGTGCGTTGTCGCGTCCTCCTCACTTGACCAGATCTCGCTCATCTCTCGAACGCTACACAGGTCCGAGGGGCACCCTGAAAATGCTGGTGGACGGCTCAGGACAGCTCAAGATGACCAAGGACGGAAAGGTCCTCCTCAGCGAGATGCAGATCCAGGTGCGCACCCCTTCCTCACTCGCTTCAGCGGACTTGAGCCTGCGTGAGCTGATTCTTGGGTGGAATCTGTGCACAGAACCCTACGGCGGCGTTGATTGCACGAACGGCGGTCGCGCAGGATGAGATGACCGGAGACGGAACGACCAGTGTTGTCCTCCTTGTCGGTGCGTCCGCTTCCCCTCGTCCTACCCTCTTTTTCGCTCACAATGGCGGTTCCACCCCTGCAGGCGAACTCTTGAACCAGTCCCTGCGATACACGTCCGAAGGCGTCCACCCCCGCGTCCTCGCCGACGGTTTCGAAGTCGCCAAAAACGCCCTCACCTCGTTCCTCGACTCGTTCAAAGTGCCCCTCGCCTCGTCCTCCTCCACCCCCGCAACTCCCTCGCACGAGACCCTCGTCCAGGTCGCCTTCACCAGTCTCGCCACCAAGGTCCACAAGTCGCTTGCGCAGTCGCTCGCTCAGGCGGTCGTCGATGCGGTCCTTGCGATCCGCCAGCCTTCGGCTGTTCCAGGCAAGGAGGGCCAGTTCGAGCCCGTCGACTTGCACATGGTCGAGTTGATGAAGATGCAGCACATGACCGACTCGGACACGAGGCTCGTCAAGGGACTGGTGCTGGATCACGGACCCCGCCATCCTGACATGCCCAAGCGCCTCGAGAACTGCTTCATCCTCACCCTCAACGTCTCGCTCGAGTACGAGAAGACGTGCGTCTGCGCTTCCTCTTTACTCTCGTTCCCCGCGTCGCTCGCACTGACCAGGTCCGGCCGCACGCAGCGAGGTCAACTCGGGCTTCTTCTACTCGTCCGCCGAGCAGCGCGAAAAGCTCGTCGAGTCCGAGCGCCGCTTCACCGACGCCAAAGTCCGCAAGATCATCGAACTCAAGCGTCTCGTCTGCGACCAAAAGCTCGACGGTGAAGGAAACCCGGTGGGCGAGGTCAAGAACTTTGTCGTCATCAACCAGAAGGGTATCGATCCCCTCTCGTTGGACATGCTCGCGAAGCAGGGAATCATGGCGCTGAGGCGGGCGAAGCGGAGGAACATGGAGAGGTGCGTTCGTGCAACCGCCTCTCGTCTTTCTTTCCTCTCTCCTGAGGCGGCGTGACTGACTCGAGTGCTGCGGCTTGCTCACACAGGCTCCAGCTCGTCTGCGGCGGCACGGCGCAGAACTCGGTGGACGACCTCACGCCCGACGTTCTCGGCCACGCCGGACTCGTCTACGAGCACACGCTCGGCGAGGAGAAGTTTACATTCGTCGAGGAGGTCAAGGAGCCCAAGAGCGTCACTATGCTCGTCAAGGGTGAGTCTGGCTGTTGGGACTTGTCAGTAGGTCTTGCATGAGCGAGACGGGGGCTGATTGTAGTCCGCGGCGATTTCCCACAGGCCCCAACGCACACACCATCTCTCAGATCTCCGACGCGATCCGCGACGGCCTTCGCGCAGTCAAGAACGCCCTCGAAGACTCGTCCCTCATCCCCGGTGCCGGCGCGTTCGAGATCGCCGCGCACCGACACCTCGTCGAGGACGTCAAGAAGAACGAAGCCAAGGGCCGTGCGAAGCTCGGTGTGCAGGCTTTTGCGGATGCGCTGTTGGTTATCCCGAAGACGTTGGCGGTCAATGCGGGCTTGGACGTGCAGGATGCGATCGTGGCGTTGCAGGTGCGTGTGGGCGACCACGAAGTCGAGCGACTCGTCTCGCAGCAGACGAGCTGACACTGTGCTCCTGGTTGTCTGACTTGCACAGGACGAAGCTGCGGACGGCCACGTCGTTGGCCTCGACCTCGCAACAGGCGAACCTCTCGACCCTGTGACGTGAGCACCTTCCTTGCGCTTCAGACGCTATTTCCGATGCTGACGAACCACCGTGCTCGACGCGCAGGGAGGGCGTCTGGGACAACTACCGCGTCAAGAGGCACATGATCCACTCTGCGTGCGTTCTCTCGACTTGATCCCTTGACGACTAGCTCTGCTCCGCGACGCGTTCGTTCGTGCGAAAGGTCGAAGAACACGAAGCAGCTCACCCGCAGTCCATCTGCAGTGCCGTCATCGCCTCGAACCTCCTCATCACCGACGAGATGATGGTGCGTCTCCTTCCCCTTCCTTGTCTCGTCCTTTCCTTTCCGCTGCTGACGCTCCTCTCTCTCTCGCAGCGCGCCGGCCGATCATCCCTCAAGGGCAACGACGAGCCCAGCGGTCCGCAATAGACGCCTCTCACGCTTTCGGTCAGGAGACGGGAAGGGGAGGAGGGGGAAAAGGCTGTACCCGCTCGCATTGCGCAATCTTAGCATCGATACTCAGCTGTACCACCGCCAGCGAGGACGGAGAAGTAGGAGCTCCGTTCTACTTCAGTTCTCTCGATGCTGGAAGGATAGCTGGAAGGTAGACGCGATCTCGACGAGTACAACCGAGTCCTACTTAAGCGATGCTAGCTACATTCCGTCTTCCTGCTCAGACAGCTTCGCCGCTAAGCCTCTGCCTCCGGTTAGACGCAGGCGTATGACAACTCGATCTTGGCGATGTCGCGGTCAGTCGAGGTGTAGTCGAGCTTGTGCCAGGCGGCATGGCGTTCGGCGAGGGACTTGCCGGAGAGCTAACGAATCGAGAAAGTGCAGAGCAGGTGAGTAAAGGGAGGAGGAACCGAGAAGCTCTCGCGGAGGACTCACGACTTGTGCCCAAGTCTCATTCAGGCTCATCTCGAGGTTGCCCGTCTTCGTCCGCATCGTGACGTGAAAGTGAGCGCCGCCGTGGTACGCCTTGAACCTCGCAGGCGAGATGTCAGCCGGCAAAAGGCGCCGCTCCAGCAGCTTCTTGATGGCCTTCCTAAAGGAAGGAATCGGGACGTGCGCGTATGCCGCGACGTTCGTAAGGCCGTGCTCGTCGACGAGGTGAATGGCAATGGCGGGGAAGGTGAGCTTGGCGGAGCAGACGCCGCAGCGGAAGAGCGAGGCGAGGCGGTCGAAGACGGGATTCATGTCGTCGTCGCTCAACGCGCTGTGGTACGGCGCGAGGCCTTTCGACCGGTCCGAGTCAACGAAGGGGGAAGGTTCGCCGTCGAGTACGAACGAGGCAAAATCGCCGAGACGCTGCCCATCGTTGAGAAGGGAGCGGGCGATGCGGTCAAAGAGCTGGATCGTGGCGAGTCGGTCGGACTTGGCAATGCGGGAGAGGATCTGCTGGCGGACTCGAGGCTATGACTCTAGCTCGACGGCGCTCACGCCGACGCCGTTGTCGGGAAACCACAACGCCTTGACCTCGGGAAAGTCGAGGAAAGTCGACAAGGCGACGAAGAAGCCGAGGTGTTCCTCGCGACAGCTCGTCCGTAAGCCGACAAAGAGCGTCTCCATCTCCTCCTTGCGGCGTCTGCGAGCGTCTTGTGCTGCTTGCCAGCGAGCCTTGTGCTGGTTCCGACGTGCGTACTCAATGATGGCGCCTCGATAGTGTGGCCAGTCTAGTGAGATGTCTTCTGTCAGCTTCGACGTCTTAGATGAAAAGCTTAAGCGTACCCTCGTGAAACCATAGCTCGCGATGGTCCCCCTCGAACGGGGACGTCTCCGTAAGGTGGCACGGTGCCGGGATGCAGTCGCCGTGCCATGCGGCGAGCATCTCCGCGAAGGTCCGCTCCCAGCGCGTGTTCTCGTCTTCCTCCTCCCATGCTTCGGCTTCCTCCTCTTCCTCGGAAATGCCCTTCGCCCGCTGCTCGTCCTCCCAGCGCTTCATATCCGCGTCATAGTCTTCCTCGATGCAGGCCATGCACCAGCTCTTGGTCTTGCCGATGTCTGCGAAGCTGTTCGTGCGAAGAACATCAAGACCCGAGAAGGATGGGAGGAAGAGTGCGTGAAGCGGAAGAAGCGCGACGTACTCTGCAGGCCCAAGTCCCAGGGAGGAGAACTTGTCGTCGAGTCTTCTGGTGGGGAGACGTCAGTATCGAGACAGTGTCTAGTACGGAAGCGGACGCACTTTTCCACTCGTAGCTTCTTCATGCGTTCCTCCTCCTCCTCATCATCGCAGCGAAGGGTGACCGCGTTCGCCTTCAAGAAGTACGCGTCCAGCTTGACCGCATCCAGGAAGGCACGTCGCTTGATGGTATAGACTTCCGAACCGAACGAAAGCAGTTTGTCTTGACCTGCGGCGTCGGCTTCGGCGTCGTAGAGCGCGGCTGATTGCTTGAGGACTTGAGGGACGAAGTAAAGATCTGTTTGACCGCCCATTAGTCTAAGTCGCACATGCGAGAAAGGCCATCGCTCACGATTTTCTTTACGCATAATGCGCGAGCCGTCCGAATTGGCTGAGAAAGCGGGAGGTCAGTACCGCAGAGACGAGGGAAGTAACGGGCTAACGAACTGTGCGTCGAGAGACAGCACTCGAACGTTAGAGGATGCAGATACCAGTATTCCGCCGAAATGGATTCACTGGGCTTTAGACTGGCTCGTATCAAGCGTTAACGGCGCGCACGTGTTGAGGAGATCTTGCCGGAACTCACTTGGCCGCGCAGTCGCTGCAGAGCACGGTACGAACGCGAAAGTCTCGCCGGACCGAGTCGCTACAATCGCAGTCATCCCCTTTCTCGCAACGCTCTGCTTCGCCGCAAAGCTATCGTGCAACGTTAGTACATCCAAACTGAAAGAGTAGGGCCCGAGACTCACGCAGCAAAACTCGCCCTCGACCAGCTTCGCAGACTCGACCTCGTTCAGACCGCCGGCTTCCAAGTCTGGCCATCCTCGTCGCTGACGCGCTGCCGTCCAGACTGGTTCGGCACGCTTGGTGCAGGTGAGGGAGCGGAGAAAGCGGGAGGTGCGCGAGACGGCGACGAGCGAGCCAGGGGTGAGGTGCGAGATGATCTGCGAACGGCGTCGAGTCGTGGTCGGCGATGCGGCTTGACTGCTCCATAAAGCGTCAGGGGATTCACCATGAGGAGGATCTCCGCCGGCAGCGAGGAGAGCCGGTCTTTGCCCTCCTGAACATCGTCTGCCCTGTACAGTTCTGTTGCCCGCTCGTCCCGTCAGCGCATGCCGTGAAAGAAAGAGAACGGTAACGCACCCCAGTCGTCCAGCCACAGCTCTGGTTGCTTTACCCAGTCCAGGTTGGGCTTGTAAGGCGCGTACTTCTCGACGGGCGGATCCTTATGCTGGAAGAGGGGCGCGAGCTTGTAGGCGGCCGCAGCGGGTGGAACAGGCTGTTGAAACACTGCCTCAGACGTCTCAGCCATCGTAGCAGCCGTGCGACCAGAGTGAGCGAAGAGGAGGAGGAAGAGGCGAGTTAGGTGGGGAAGGGTCAAAGCGTCGCAACGCCGCGTGCGCAGGGCGAACAGACGGAGAGTGGATGCTCTACCTTCGAGAGAACGCGCGAAACGATGCCAGAGCGAGAGCGGAGACGAGATTCGAGCGCCGACCTCGTCGACGACCTTCGCAAGGTCGATGGCGAGCAAGGCAGAAGAGCCGAAAGCATCTGCTTTGGTTGTCTTTGCGCGTACGACAACCGCGTGTGTACATTGCGAGCCTGCGAACGATTCGCGCGGCGTGCAAGTTAGACTGCTGCCTCGTCTCGCCTCCAAGTCCCGCCAGTCCCGCCTCACCGCTTCCGCCCGCTCTCCCTGATCGCCGCCAGCCGTGCTGCGTGTCCTGGAGGGAGGTTGACACGACGAGCGCCCGACTGACGAGTCTCTTCGGGCATGAAGCCGGGGACGCGAATGTTGTAGGATCGCTCTGCGACGAGAGGCCGGTTCTCAGCATCAGCGATACCACCGAGGCGCAAAGCCGAGCTTCCGAGGAAGAAGGGAACGCACCAAGATGCAGCGCGAGGTCCTTGACTTCGAGACGATCCGACTTGCGGTGTCGCGCGAGCTGGCAGCCGAACCGCGTCACCGAGTCGATGAACTCGTCGCAGATCTCGAGGAGCAGCTGCGGTAAGTCGCCGGTGAGAAGGTGCGCTCTTGTGAAGAGTGAATAGGCGGACTCACGTCCTCGACCTCGTCGCTCAACCGTTCCTCCGGGTCGATGCTCTCGACCAGCTCCCTGATCTTCCGCTTGCTGACCGTCCGACCTTGCGAGTCGTCCGGCCGCATATCCTTGTTCGGCAGCGCCTCAATCTTTCCCACTCCGCTCGCACCGCCAAACGCATCGCTTCCTGCCGTCGGCGGCCTCGTGATGGCCGGCGTCGAGATGGAGGGGTTGTTCGCCATACCGCCAGAAAGCGTTGGTCGAGGCGCAGGGAAGGTCTCGGGGGTCGGCGCCTGCATCGAAAGGGACGAGGTGATGGCCATGCCGGACGAGCCGACCGGTGCGAACGACGAGCCGGCCGCTGCTGAGCCCGGCGCAGATCCGCCCTGCGCTTGCCGCTGCTGGTTCGCGACCGCCTGCGCCTGCACCATCGACTGAGCCTGTGCGAGAGCCTGCGACTGCGCCTGAGCCTGCTGAGCCGCCTGCTGCTGCGAGAGCGCATGGATGTCGGCCTGCTGCTTCTTCGTAAGCTTCTTCCCGCTCGCCGCTGCCGCCGCCACCGCCTGCTGCTGCTGAGCCTGCGCCGCCGCGATCGCCGCCTGGTTCTGCAGCGAAGCCGCCTTGGCCTGCGGACTTGCTCCACCAGGAACCGCAGGAAGCGGCTGTCCCGCCATCGACGGCGACTGGCGGATGCCCTGCGCGCCGAGTCCCGCCTGGCCGGGGAATTGGGCCGGACTCGCTGTCCGGAACCCGCCGTTCGCCTGCTGAGCCGCCTGGATCTCGCGAGCCTTCTGCGCCATCGCTTGCCGCTGCGCCTCCTGCAGGTTCGCAATATTGACCGGTGCACCGCCTGGCACACCTCCCCCCGCCGCTGGGTTCGCTGCGCCCGCCGCACCCGCTTGTCCGCCCTGCGCCGCCTGTTGCTGAGCCTGCGCTGCGAGCAGCATCTTGACGACGCGCGTCAAGTTCGTCCGGGCGTTGTCAAGCTCGAGCTGCATCTTGGCTCGCTGCTCTTCGTTGACGTCTGGTCGCGAGAGGAGCGCCTCGATGTGGTGAACGCGGTTGCGAAGCTGCTGGACGGCCTGGGTCGCGTTCTGCTCATTCGGCACGCCCGGTGCACCGCCGGGCTGCTGGCCTTGCTGAGGTACTTGGCGGACCTGCTGCTGCTGCTGAGCCATCTGCGCCGCCTGCATCTGCTGCTGAGCCTGCGGGTGCCCCTGCTGCTGATACTGCTGCTGCTGCTGCTGTTGCTGCTGTTGAGCTGCGGGGCGCAAGCAGGGCGTCAGAGACTCGTGCGAGACTTCGACACGCAACGCGTGCAGCGGAAAGCGCGCCCTGCGCAGGTTGTCATTCGTCCGCAGGAATCGCCGACTCACCCTGCGAGCCGTTCTTCAGCGTCACCGCCTGCTTCAGCATCGCCATCTGCTCGGGCGACAAGCGTCCGTTCTGCGCAAGGAGCATGACCTGTTGCAGAAACGGTGACTGCTTGTTGACCTGGTTTGGCGGGAAGAGGACGGATTGGAGGTGTGCGAGGGCGGCGGGAGGGTTGCCGGAGAGAGTAGGAGGGTAAAGGTGATTCACTGTGATGCCAGGCACAGAAAGTCCATCGTCAGACTCCTCCTTCCTTGAAGAAAGCCGGGACGAATCCTCGCAACCGCCGACTCACGGATAGCGTCGAGGTTCCCCTGCACCTGCTGCGGCACCTGACCCTGCTGCTGGCCCTGTTGCTGCTGATGCGGCACGCCCTGTCCCTGCTGTCCCGCTCCGCCCTGTCCCGCCTGAATCCCATTCCGCATCATCCACTCGGTGATCATCGCAGGCGTCACCTCCTGTCCCGTCTGACTCCGCGTGTTGCGGATGTGCTCTTGCAGCGCGGCGAGCTGGCTCGGGTTCAGCTGCGCGATGGGAGAGCCGGAGCCGGGTTGAGGAGTGAGGGATTGAGGCGGTCGTTGCTGGGCGCGGGGAGGCATGGTGGGTGGACTCTTGGAATGGAGAAGACGGTGTCCGCGAGAGGGAAAGGTTGGAAGGGAGAGAAGCGGGATCTGTCCAGAGGCGAGGAGGAGAATGTCAGCTGGACGTTCGCAGCGCGGAGCAGTCTGATCGTTCCCAAGTATCCGGGATCCCTGGAGAGCGGTCGCACTTCAAATGACCTCCTGCACTTCCATCCACGTCGCCGCCGTTGGCCTCATCGCCTCGCCTGACTTGGGCAGAAGGCGAGGGGAAGCATCACCGTCCGAAGAAGTCGAGACGCCGCATGCGCCCGTAGAATGGCTGCCCTCAACATTTGAGTCTCCGTCTGCAACTCCGCTGGCCCTCCGACTGCGTTCCCATTGCGCGCGACCTCGTCATCCAGACCAATCCTCCACTCGACCCGCAATACAACGCAACACGGCCAGTTCGAGCTCACCTGGTACCGCTACTGCCTAATCCCAGTCTGTTACAGCCGTCTGAACCGGTCGGCGCGCGTGTCTGGCGGTGTGGGCGAGAGGTTGTGTCGCGTCAGGCGAGGTGGGCGAAGCGAGATGGGGAGGGGTTGAGAGGCGGCGGGAGGCGTGCGTGCGGATCGCTAGCGGTCAAAATCAGACTCAGAAGCAGTACAAGCAAGGTCTCGCGCCCAGGTGCGCGGGTGAGCGGCGAGTTGTTCGAAGCCAACATCCGTTTGCCTCTCTCGAAATCGTCCGCAATCTGCTCTGCGCGCTGAGGGCTGTTGGGCTGCGTGAACTCGCCGACGAAAGCGCTCTGAAGCCACCTACAAGCCCGCCTTGTCTCCCAGCTGCTTCCTCTTTGCTTCCTCCCCTCGTCGACTCTCTCGCTTGATCTGCCCTTGATTCGACTTACCCGCGCGCCAGGTGAGTCCAGCAGGCTCGGCGAACCAATGAGGAGCCTTTTCGAGTTCATGTAGCTGATCTGTCCGCGAAGCTTTGCAGGTAGCCTCGCCTACGCCCTCCTCCCGCCTTTCCTCCCCTCGTTGTGCTCTCTACGCCCGTATCCTGCCTTTTCTTCGTCTGATCAGACACTTGCGATGTCGACTCTTGACCAACCTGCTTGCACGAGCTGCGGCAAAATCGGTTCGTTGCGGTTCAACCCTCTCCGCGACCGCTAGCTAACGCTCGTTCGCCCTCAAACAGCTTCCAGCCTTGAAGCTGGCAAGAAGATGCTCGTCTGCTCTCGATGTCAATTGCAGGCCGAGCGTCTCGTGCATTACTGCTCTCGGTGCGTTGCCAAACCCCGTCCCGGTGCTTCCGACGGCTAACTTTCCCTTTCGCCGTCGCAGCGACTGCCAGGTCTCGCACTTCAAGCTGCACAAGCCGACGTGCGGCATCAAGCTCGCGACGAACCCCGACTTCCCCTCCATCGCCGACCCCGACGCGCCATTCCAGCCGCCCCAAGCGCTCCTCTACCACCTCGCCGCGCTTTCGACTCTCCCGCCCTCTGCTTCTCCGACCACTCCTCCACCATCCTTTCTCTACTTCCCCAGCAACCCACTCTCCGACGCAGCCAGCTCATCCTCCAAACCGCCCGTCATGCCAATCCCGGTCTCACTCCCTCCTCCCGCTCGAAACCTCTTCAACTGTCTGTCCTGGGTCGCGTTTAAGACGGCCAATCCGCTCTCGGTCGTGCTCATGTACTCGCTCTTGTTGACGGAGATTGAGGCGCTGGGAGGAGTGGAGGACCGGTTGGTTGAGCAGTTGAGCGAGGAGTACAGGCTGGACGGGAAGCAGGAAGTCGGCGGCGAGAAGAGGAACAGCTTGAGGCAGATGCTGGATGATGAGGATGAGCCTAAGGCGGAGGACTTGATGGTTGCCATCGGGGGAGAGAAGAACCAGGGCATTCTCGGTACGCCTACTTCGCGGCTCTCGCAGAGCGTTCCCGCTCATTGATCGCTCTCTCTCAGTCGAATGGCAGATGTACGAAGCGGAGCGGATGCGCTCAAGCAAGTAAACGACCGACACAACCTTTCGCAACCTTCGCAAATCGCAGAAACCCTCTCGATACCCCGGTAGACGGCACGGAAACGCATGACACAGATATAAAGAATAGTACGACTGAGGTGAGAGGGGATAGAACGCAGAGAGAGGGAGAGCGGCCCGTCCGTTCTTACCAGCCTTGGTTCCGGGTGATGCTGGTTCTCCTGCTGGCCTCGCCTTGGTCTTGCCTTTGACTTTGAACGACTCAGTTGTGCTGGCACGGGACACCAACGCGAGTCGGCACTTCGTTGAAGAGGAGGTTCTCGATCCACCTCTTGTTGTGCTCGACAGAAATCTCGAGGTGGTAAGTAAGCTTGGCGGCATCGATCTTGCCATTGAGGATGCACTCGTCGTGGTAGCACGTCGTCGAGTAGCAACCGGTGTAGCGCCACAAGGCGCAGATGTGCGAGATGGCCAGGCGACGGAGGAGAGGGAAGTCCTGGCGGGCGTAGTCGTCGCGCTTGATGTCCTCGACAATTTGGGCGAGGAGGTGGCGGTAAGCGAGGATGCGGAATTGATCTTGCAGGTGGACCTGGACGAGAGGGGTGAGTGAGCGTTCGTTGCGAGCGAAGAGGAAGTGCGAGACCTTGTCGGCTTCGACCGCGCGAGGGTGGGTCGACTTGATGTCGATAACTTGGAGCGACCACGGCTTGCGAGTGCTGCGAGGACGGTAGGTGACCTTGAGAAGCGCAGGGCGGAAGTTGGCCCAGCGCATGGCGGAGGTGAAGCCGTACTGCTGGCGGTAGACGGAGGCGAAGTTGGGCGACGCTGTGAGGCCAGGCTTGACGTAGACGGGCCTGTTGATTCGTGCTGCTTTCTCCATTGCTTCGATGAGCCACTCGGCAACAGGTTCGTGGTTGCCAGGCTCGAGGAGGACATCCTCGTCGCGCAGGACTTCGTAGATTCGTTTCCTCGTCTCTCGTCCTCTCTCCAGCCGAGCTTCGCGGCTCCACGCAAACCATTCAGAATGCGAGTACGATGGCTTGGCAGCCGCGCCAGTAAAGGCCTTGCAGCGCTCTGAACCAAAGGGAGGAGAGAACGTGAACGTCGTCGTGGGAAGAGGGCTTGCGCGGCATCGCAGACACGCAGGTGTCCGTTCCTCCAGGTGTAGACGTCGCTCATGACGATAAGGAGTGTGCGAGGGGGGGGGAGGGTTAAAGGGAGTGAGGAGAAGGAGCATAACCTGCGAACCGGCCTCCGCGTGCCTTTTGTAGGCCCCGCGCTCAGGCCGCCTTATCACGAACAAAGGGGCTCGTTTATCGGCAACGTAAGTACCCGTCGTCTGGCATCTTCTCGCTGAATCCTGCCTTCTCGAGTGTGCGAAGCCCGAAAGTAGAGCGGTTCGAAATGGAGCCGAGCGAGGAGGAGGAGGAGCGGTTCAGAGTGAAAGGCGAGCTTGTGCAGAGTTCGTGCATACGGAGGAACAAGGGAGACGTCGCGGAGAAAGCGGAGGAGGAAGCAAGGAGCAGAAGAGGACGACTCACTCGGCGCCAGACAGCGGACGTTGCTCGAGTGCGCTGCGACTGCGTGTATTGCGTGCGCGCGTACGTGATAGGACAACAACGAAGGACGACGAAGACGAAGAGCGAGTATGCACATCGAGGAAACCGCGTTGACGACGAGCAACGACGCCAACTGGCCCAACTCCACCTCCTCCTACTGCCACCGCTCAAACACCGACGGCAACCTCGGGCTCGTCCCCTCCATACTCTTCCTCCTGCGCTCCTCGACGCCCTCCCCGAACCGCCTAAACCCCTCTGCTCGACTCGCCCGCGCAGCTTCGAAGAGGTTGACCACTTGCGAGAGGGCTTGCGAGCGCGCTGATGAGGCGGTGGAGAAGGAAAGGAGCGAGCGGGAGGTTGGGAGGGTGACGAGAGGCGCGAGGGGGGCGACGGCAGAGAGGGGAGGGAGGGAGGTCGAAGCGGAGTTCGGTTCGGCGAGGGAGGGAAGTGAAGTGCGCGGGCGACGGGCGTAGGCGGATACGGTGAGGGGTGGCGGAGGCATCGAGACGGACCGCTTGCGCTTGAGGAGCGTGGGCGAAGTGCGCGGAGAGGCGGTCGTCGCCTGTGGCAGCAACGACAATTCGGTCGCAAAGACGGTTGCGAGCGGCGGAAGAGACGTGGTCCGAGGGATGCCGACGAGGTCGACATCGGTATCGATTGCCGAAGCTGAGGAGGAGAGCGAAGGCGGAACGTTATCGAAGAACTCGACTTCCTCTGTGACAGGCGCGACCATTCCCGATGCGCGCCTGTGCTTGACCCGCTTCGCACCGCGTTGAATGTCCTCCTCGTCCTGCTCGTGCGAAGCCCGCCGCTTCCGCTCCTCCTGCGCCCGCAAGACCTCCTTAGCCTGCTCCGCCGCCTCCCTCACCTCGCTCCCTGCTCCAGCCCACCGTTCCCTTAGGAGCCGGTATGCATGGGCGTAGACGTCGGCTGGTGCTATGCGTGAGCTGTCTTGCGTGGGTGGAGGCGACGAGGCTCCGGCGAGCAGAGGGGAGTGTTCGACGTTGACGGGGCGGACGGGCTGTGGGTGCAGGAGGGGCGGTATAGGCCGTGGGAGTGGGGGCGAGCCGAATCCGTCTTGGGAGGGGAAAGAGGAGAGGGCTTGCGCGGAGGGAGAACCAGGAAGGGAGAGCGAGGAGAGGGGAGGAAGGCGAGTCGATGAGACCGGAGGTCGTCGGGGTTGCGCAAAGATAGATGGTCGGCGACCACATGTTATAGGAGAAGGGCCTCGCGAGTCCGTGTTGCTGAGCGGGAGCATCGCGCAGGTCATGCTTGACGAATGCGAGTGTTGCAGGGAGGAGTGTCGGCCGAAGCTGCGTTTCTGCTCAGAAAGAGGATGGCGCAAGGGAGAGCTTAGCGGAAGGAGCGGGATGGACAGCCAGGAGGTGAACCCTTAAGCAAGCAGGTCGTGAGAGCGAGCGACGAGAGTCGGGCGGAGGGAGATGCAGCGTCTCGAAGCGCCTTCTCCGCTCCAGCCGGCCGGCGGCCCCACGGAACAAGCTGAAAGATCGCCCTCCGCAAGCTCTGGTGCGGCACGGAAGCGCCGCGAGTCGTTAATGAAGAGGCTGGGGTCTCGTTTCGAGGTCGAGAAGGCGAGGGGACGAAGGGACGCGGGCGGGCCTGGAGTCGCCCTGCGAGTCCTGATCGTGTCTGTAGGGTGCGCATCACGCCGCAGCAGCGCCCGACCGAGCAAGACCCGTCGCATGCCGTGGTCGAGGCGAGCGAGATTGCGGTCGGCGGACGGCCTCGACCGACTCGCCACCTCGACTCGCTGGCGAGAGCAGAGAGCCAGCGGACGGAGGCAGGCATTGCAGGACTCGTCGATATTGTGTCGTGCTCTGCGAGCGAGAGGGAGAGATTGCAAGAGCTCGAGGGGAATGAAGCGGAGCGGACGAGGAGGACGAGGCGAGAACCGAGGTCTACAGTTGCAGAGAGTATCGAGGCCGTCGCATGACAGCAGCAAACAAGAAACGTGCGACGGCGGAATAGCGAATCGGGGAAAGGGATAGAGACGATGCGAGGAGAAGAAGAGGAAGAGAGTCCGTCTATGGTCTGATACCTGAGCGTCCACACCGGCTAGTCAATCGCGCGCGTTCCCACCTCCGCCGCCTGATCCACCACCGTTCTTGACCGCAGCGACCTTGAGCGCCTCCAAGGCCGCCTTATCGCCCTTCCTCCACGTCGCCTCGCCCATTCCCTCCTTCTCCTTCTCACCGCGCAAGACACGCTCAACCTCGTTGTGCATCTCCCACGCGACCTCCTGAGCCCACTCTTCGCCCGCTGCGAACCCGCGCAACTCGGACGCGTACTCGGCCCAGCCGTTCCGGAGGGCCCATACTTCGTGAGGGAGGCGGAAGCCCGTGGCGGACGAGACGCGCGAGGCGAGGAGGTGGAGGAGGATCAGGGGTGGGAGGGTGAGGAGTGCCGAGTGCAAAGTTGGACACGAAGGCGAGAGCGAGCACGAGGGAGCGACGACGGTGATGGTCGTCGAGGGAGTCGGGGCGGACAGCGCAAACATCGCCGAGGGCGTCATCGGCTGTGCGCTCGCAACCTTCTCGTCGACCGTCGGTCCCTGCAACGCAAGCTTGACCACCACCGGATCGCGGCTCGCCCGAACGACAACGACCATCGCGCTGAGGGCCTGCATCGCTTCGCGCATGGCGCTCAACACGAGCCTCGACTCGCGCTTGGGCTCGCTCGGTGCAGCTCCACCACGAGGATGGTCGACCTCGCCGTCGTCCTCCGAGTCGGACGAGTCGGACGACTCGTCGTCGAACGTCCGGCCTGTGCGGCACAGTCCGCAGCCGGTGGTCGAGTGGCTCGAGGCGGGGCACGACTCGGCTGACGAGGCGGCGAACGAGGGGGCGAGGACTGTCGCAGGCGTCGAGAGGCTCGCGACGAGGAACGCCTGGAGGCGCGCCTCGAGGAGCTCGAGGTCCGAGAGGAGTCGGACGAAAGCGACGTCGGCGGGCGAGGGGGCGGTGTGACCGTGCGAGTGGGCGTGTGGTGCGCCTGCCATGTCGACAGAGGGAAGAGGCGGGCTCTGCGGCGGCGAAGGCGTCTTCTTGATCCCAACTCCGCCAAGCAACCCTCTCCTGCTGACCGGGCGCTCCTTCTCCGCTGCACCTACCTCGCCACCCGTATCAACCGCGCCGATTGACCTAGCGCTGAGGTTGAGCATCCCCTTCCAGCACGCCGTCGTCGCAACGCTAACAATCCACTTGTCGGCGTCTCCAGCGCACTCGAGGCGCGCAACGAGGCGCGCGAAAGCCTCGAGACGGCACGAGAGGTCGCGCAGCCAGGCCGGGCCGGCAGTCGCTGCGCCCGTGGCCGACGTCAACCCAGGCAAGGCGGTCGACGAGCCGGACGGAGCGGGCGACGCCGATCGACCGAGCGAGAGCGAGCGGAGCTGGCTCGTCGCGCTGGGCTTGAGGTGCGTCGCAGAGGGTGGGAGGGCGGACAAGCCTGTCAAGCCGAGCGTCGAGGCGGCGCTCGCTCCTGCTCCTCCTCCTCCGCACGCGACCGCGGCCGCACCCGTCACGCCCTGCCCATCCGCACACGCACATCCCTCGGCGCTCGTCGCGCCCTCGACCTTTGCTCGCAGACTCGTCTCAGCCACCGCGAGTCTGGCACTCTGCACCAACGGGCCCATGACGCGGTTCATGAGTTCCGCGAGCTTGGCGCGCCACGGCTTGAGCGTCTCTTCGACAAAGTGCGGGAAACCGGACGAGGGATCGGCGACGATTGCCAGCGCGCGCTTGACTTGAGAAGCGCAGCGGACGATTTGGAGGTTGAATCGGAGAGGGAGCGGCAGGGAGTCGGCTTCTTTGCAGGTGCGTGGGGCGGTGAAGCAGGCCGGTACGAGGGCGGGGTCGGAGGGAGAGGGGACGAGGAGGAGGGCCGAAAGGCGCGTGAGGAAGAGCGAGAGGGCCTTGAGGACCGACGAGCGGAGGAGCGTCCGCAGGAGGTACGGGTCGTGCAGCGCCGCCTGCAACTCACTGCGCGGCGCGACGAAACCTCCGTCAGTGACCCACACACTCCGCAAGAGAGAAGAGACGCTCGGACTCACGCCGCGATAATCTCCCCGACCTCTTTCGCCCTCGCAACCCTCGGCGCCGGTCGTCCCTTGACGACCACCGCGCTCCCTCCATACGCACCCTCCTGTTTCTCCGCGTTCTTGTCCACAATCCCTCCAGGTCCGGTCGGCATCGGCAAGAAGACTTTGTTGACTGCCTCGCCGAGACGGAGCGAGACTTTCCCGACGTAGGATTCGGCGAGTTGGTGCAGCTGGACGCCTGTACCGCCTGCAGCAAGCGTCGCGGCGGTAGAAGGAGTCGCAGTCCCGCTTGCGCTCCCGCCGAGCGTCGCAGTTGACGGAATCGAAGGACTCGGCAGTCCATTGGGAGGGAGCGAGCCTGCGCCGATAACGGCAGTCGCGGTAGCCCTCGACGTACCCGGCTGACTTTGCGAGTGTCCAAGCGCGAGTCCCCTCCCCGAGCGGCCGAAAGAAGCCATCAACCCTCCGGCTTTCCATCCGCCCCGAACTTGCGGGTCTTTCTCCTTGTCCGCTTGGGAAGTAGCGTCGGCGGGCGTGAATGCAGAGGGACGAGCAGAGCGATCGGTAGATTTGGACCGCTTCTTCCCGCTCCCCGACGACGAAGCCGAGCGGGAAGGTTTGATCCCTTGCGCGAGCGCAGGGGCCTTGTTCTCCGAGAGCGTACGCGTAGGGCGGGGATTCGTGCTCTCCTCGGCGGAGGCGGGGGCGGGGGAAGAGGCGGGCGAGATGTGCAGGCCTGCAGGGACGGACGGACTCTTCGGCGCCTGGGTCGTCGGCGAGGCAGTCGAAGGGCTGGAAGACCTCGACGTCAGCGCCGCCAATGACGCGCCGATCGACGACCGACGAGGAGGTTTGGTCGGGACGGGTTGCTGGAGAGGTACGAGGTCGGTTGTGCGGGATTTGGGCGAGACGGAGCGCGCTTTGCCCTGACCCTGCGACTGCGGCTGCGTCTGCGGGACGGGGTCGGTCGGGGAAGGAGCGGCGCTCGAAGGTGTAGGAGGCTGAGAAGGGCGCGAGGGGGAGGAAGTGCGCGAGAGGGAGAGGTGAGGGAGCGAAAGGGTCTTGCTCTTGAGCGCGACCATCCTGGGCGATTCGAGGTGGATCGGCGCGAGAAGCGAGGGTAGAGTGCGATAGTGTTCAGCGAGTAGTGTGAAGGTCTAGGCGAGTCGTTTAGGGGTGTTTGGGAGTGCGAGGAGGTGCGGGTCACGTCGATAGACCCGAGTCGGGATAAGCGAGCGCAAGAAGCCCAGTTACGGTGGTCGGTCACCACCTCCAACAGATCCAATGCAGTCGGCGCAGAACGGGCGGGTGAGCGAGCTGTGTCCGTCCCTCGAACGAACCCTGCGTCAGAACGTGGGTCGGGGTGGTGCGAGGAGGGGAGGACGCACCGGATGGCAGGCAGGCAAGGCGTGTTCATATATTTCTGCGTGTGGTGCGGTATACCCATTCAGGAGCGTCGTGCGTGAGCGGTGTGAGAGCAGAGTTGAGGAGCGAGAGGAGGAGGACGCGAGGACGAGGAGCGGTTTGCCTCTGCACAGGCCAACCCGCGCTGACACATCTCACACGGCTTGCTTGGGCTATCTAGCGTGCTCTCTGACTCTCTGATAGACGCTCGTTCACTCTCGGAAAGCGCGGGCGAAAGGGGGAGACGACGAGGCGTGCGCATTACAACGCAGGGGAAAGGAGACGAGGAACGGAACACTCGCAAAGGCTACGTCCTCCAGCGCACAAAGGGAGCGACAAGGCAAGAAAAGCCAACCGAATGACTCCCTGCTGCCCTCGCAAACACCGTCGACGCAAACCCTCACTCGTCACAACCGCTCAACTCGCTGAAACTCCTCCCTCACACCTCTTCGAAGCCCCCACTAGCGACGAGGGAACCATGCGCAGGCTTAGGCCGCGATGGTAACCTCGACCTCGACACCCGACTCGATCGACATCGAGGTCTGCTCGACGCGTCGTCAGCGCGAAGGAGGGAAGGAGGAGCGGAGGGAGGGGACGCACGATCTGCTTGACAACTTCGGCGGGGGACTCGAGGTCGATGAGGCGCTTGTGGATCTTCATCTCGAGCTGTAGAGCGTGCGTCGGGAAGCGTCAGCGGGCGGTTTCTGGAAGTAAAGAAGGAGGACGAGGGGAAAGGAGGGAGGGGACTCACGTGGTCCCAGGTCTTCGAACCCTCACCGCAAGGCTGCGCACATACAACACGAGCTCCAATCAGCAGCTGCACGCTACTCTCGGGGAAGGAGAGGCGCGACGGACAGTCTTGCGGGTGACGATGTGAAGGCGCTTGGTCGGGAGGCGGACGGGGCCCTTGACGCGGAGCTGCTTGTCCTTCGAGCGGTTGACCAAGTCGGTGCAGACCTTCTCGAGGTTCTTGACGTTGCGCGAGGTCAGGGTGATCCTGTTTCCGCGTGCCCCTCCTCGTCCCGTCAGCTCGCGCTCGGGAGGGCAAGGAAGAGTGAGCGCACCTGATCTTGTGGCTCTTGACGGCGGGGGCAGCCGACTGGTCAAAGTCCTTTGCGTCCTGCTTGGCGACGGTAGACTGTTCCCCCCGGGTCAGCCTCACCTCCCGACAGCGACTCGAGAGAGCGCGCGCACCATCGTGACTGAGTTTTAACTGTTGGAAAGGGGAGTTAGACCGAGTGGCGAGGATGACCAGAGGTGACCAAGTTGAGGGGAACGGCAGAGGCGGAGGAGCGGCGAGCGAGGTTTGGACGAGGGCAGAGCTTGGGTCGCAACACTTAGCTCTCACAGCGCTCACACTCGTCTTGGGAGGGGATGGATAGGCTTGCTACAAGCACAGAAGATCAGGCTATCACTGTGTCTTGCTCTCGAACGCTCACGAGCCGCCGTCGTCGAGCACTCGTCCCCTCGCCATCCTCATCACCTCGCGACTCTCGCACCCGCTACACCGCGCAGGGACTGCTCGATGTGTGTCGAGTGGGTTGAGGCAGGCTCTCCAGGAGGGTTGACTGGAGCGCTGGGCGTTTGGCGGAGAGGATGGCGTCTTGGAGGCGTCGGAAGGGTCGAGGACGTCTTCTTCGCTCCTCCTCTCGGTTCGAGGGAATCGTTCGGGCTCGTGAAGTGGTTCGGATGCACGATGAAGATGCACGGACTACACGATGCCCGCATCGCCGCGAACCGACATCGAGCACCTGAGCTAGACGCTTCCCGCATCTCTCTCTTCCGACTGCCTACTATGCCAATGCCGCTCGCCATCCGCTTCAATGTGGTCGGCTGCAATTCGTGCCCGCGTGCGAGCCACACTAGGAGCGACGGTGTGGGGTTGACGAGTCTCCGCCGTTCAGATCTTGCTGTTGCTTTCGCTCGTCTCGGAGGCGAGCTCGCCGCTACCCTCTCGCTCTGGATCCTGTCCTTGAGCGACTACTCAACTCGGCACTCAGCCATTCAGGCAGGCTTCGACAGTTACCGGAGGTTGACGCCTTTGCCTGATTCCGCAGCGTCGACGTTCGCGCGGGAGGATTGGATGGGCGGGGAACGCCTTGCCGCTCGCGTCGGCATCGCCGGTGCGCGCAGGACGATGCTCGGTCAGTCGAGGTCAGCTGAGCAGGACGAGGAGAGGGATTGGCAGGGTTCGATGGGCGGACAAACGAGCGCCGTCGTTCTTTCGCAGTCTTTCTGTGCGGATCTGCAGTCCGTTTCCGAGGCGAGACAACTCTACGGTTTGACCATGTGAGCGCAAAGGTCGAGTGCCTGCAGGGGTTCACGGCAAGAGCGCGAGAGAGTCTCCCGTTGACCTTGCTCGCTTCACTCGAAAGTGGTGTGCTCGCCTTGTGAGGAGTGGCGCTCGGGCTGCCAGACGATGCTTGAGCCAGCGCAGTAGCACCCTTTCCCACTCCCAGCTCGACTCGCTCACTTCCCGCTCCCGTCCTCATCGCCTCATCGCCTCGCTCACCTCGCACGCCGCCTGCTCCACCGTGCGCACTCTCCCTGAGCTTACAGGTGCGCTTGCACTCCTTCTCTCGTCGTCCCGCACCCTGCGCTGACTCTCCCCCCTCCGCCTCCCGCGACTGGTCGCCCCTCTGTTACCGAACCCTCTCTCCGTCCCGACCACTCCCTCGCTTCCTTCCCTCCTCTCCCGCTTCTCCCGACTCTCACTACAGCTCTACCGCACTCGACTGCACGCCCAGGGGCGACCAACCCGTCCCATCTCATCGCCCGTCCCTCCGCGCTTCCGCCAACTCGACAGGACTAAACTCCGCTCGCCGCAAGAGGGGCGATGAGCGCCTACCCTCCCTGGACAGCCGCGGGAGGGGATCCACTCGGACGTAAGCGTGCGTTTGGGGAGGTGGAGGACCCCGCGGCGGTGGAGATGGGAGCGGAGGACGGGCGCGGGAAGAGGGTGTCGTCGGGAATGGGAGGGGGGGAGCAGGGACTGGCGGAGCTTGGACAGGCCGGGGTTGGGCAGCAGCAGCAACAACAGCTGTATCAGCACCCGCCTGCGTATCACCAGCAGTCTAACGCGCCTCCCGCTCCCGACTCGTTCGGCCAGACACAACCGCAACTCTCAACACTCGCCTCCCCTTCCTTTCCCGCTCCTTCGCTCCCACATCAATCCTACCCGTGGCACCCACAACCCCTCCAACGCCCGACCCTCCCTCACGCATCCGCCTCGTTTCCCGCGCAATATCACCCCGACTCGCGCTCGCATTCTCCTGCTTCGTTCGCCGCCGCACCGAGTCAGTCGCAACAGCCTCCGACGTATCAGGTCAACATTCATCAACACCTTGCCGTCCCTCCTCCTCCCCCTGCCCCTCAGCCCGCTTCTCCTCACCCTCTTTCGCACGCTCAACAAGCGCAGTACTTCCCCACCCCGTCGACCTCGACTTCTCAGCGCGCAACATCGGCTGCTCCGTCGCTCCCTTCAACCGCCGTCGGGTTTGGAGGGGTGACGGGATCGTGGATGTCGCAGCGTCTCGAGGCGGGACAGGGACAAGGAGGGACGTATGGCCAGCAGCAGCAGGGGTGGCATCAGCAACAGCATGAGGCGAGGCCTGCGATGGTGGGGAGGGCCAACACGGCGCCTCAGCAGGCGAGTCAGGCTCAGGCGGGAGAGGCGGCGGCGGCCGGAACGGGGTACCGCTATCCTCCCCCTCTGCCTTCTTACCATCCCACGACGTACGCGTCGACATCCGCTGACCACCTACAGCAACAGTCGCTCGCCGTCCCTCCCGTTCCATCTACCTCGACGTCGACCTCCGCGTCGTACTATCCCGTGCCGACGACGGCGGGAGGTGCGATGTACCCTTCGCATGCGCTGCAGACGGGCGGATACGACTACGGACAGGTTGCGGGACAGTACGCGCAGGCGAACGAGCAGGAGTTCCCGAGGAGGTTGGCGGCGTTGAGGGCGCAGACGTCGCCGTTCCAGTACAACGTCCCGCTCGTTGGCGCGCCTTCGTACCCTCCTCCTCCACCGCAGCAACAGCAACCGTATCCCTCGCCCGCCTCGACGCACTTTCCCTACTCGCACCTCGCCGCCTCGCCTTCCTCTTCCTCCTCCTCCACCCACTCGACCCCCGCCACCGCCACCGGCCTCCCAATCCTCCCCCAGACCCTCCCAGCTCTCCAACAAGCCTCGACCGAACGCGCGCTCCACCGCGCCCGTCCCCCCGTACTCGCTTTCAATCCCGCTCGCGAGCCCGCGTCGGGTCACAAACAGAAAGTCCATACGGCGTATGGCGTCACCTATGCCGTGTCGAGCTCGGGGACGAGTAAAGGAAAGGCCAAGTCTGCCGAACTCAGCGCGACGTGTTGGACTTGTTCGCTCGTCAGGGCGAAAATCATCCTCCGCGGTCACGACTTGACGGGGTGGACGCCGAGGTTGAGCTTCACGTGTCTCGATTGCTTGCCGGTTGAGGAACAGGGCAGGGAGGTCGATCCGGATGGGGACGAGAGGAGGGAGAGGTTGGCGCAGCGCGCGTACGAGGCGGATCAGGACGATGCGAGGAGGGCCGACGGGTCGAGTCCGACGAACGTGTCGGTTGCGCAGGTCGGAGGGATGGGGCTGCCGGCGCCGACGGAACATGATCGTGCGACGTTCGAGGATACGTTTTCGGGCGCGGTCGATGCGCTGGAAGGTGGACCGGCGGCGGCGGCGCGCGGGACTTTGACGAGCGCGGCGGACCCTTCTTCCGCTCCCTCGACCTCGACCTCTGCCGCGACTGCGACTGCGACGTCCCAACACTCGCGCCTCCTCCTCCCGCCCGAAGAGACCTCGCGCGGCCTCTCCGACACGATCAAACGCCAAGCCTTGACCTGCGACGTCTGCGACCGCGTCATCGGAGCCGGAAACGTCACCACCCTCGCGCCGCAGGACTCGACTCCGCCGCCTTTCACCGTCGAGGTCATTTGCAGGACGTGCGAGGAAAAGTACAAGCCTTGTTCGGATTGTGGAGGCGGTGGGGGGAGGTTGACGCCTGGAAGGTGGAGGTGTAAAGGTGCGTTCGTGTGGGTTTGAGTGAGTATTGCTGAGCGGGGCTGACCGGGTTGTGCGCGCGCGCAGAACTCTTCCCCGCTGGGAGGCGGACTTGCACGCTTAGCCATGCCCGCAATCCGCCGCTCTCTGACATCGACTAGTGCGTTGCGCCCTCGCTCTCCCTGGAGTCACTCGCAGCTAACCCGCTGGCGCCCCCAGCGACGTCCTCCGCATCACCGAGATCGATTCGGCCAAGCTCGACGCGCTCGAAGCCCGCTGCCGCCTCGTCTACTGGAACACGCGCTTGCGCACTCAAGCCCGTCCCGAGATGCTCGAGCGCGGCGACGGACTCGCGACGACCTACGCGCAGTGCGAGAAGCTCACGGTCGATGGGTGGAGCCTCCTCAAGCCCATGATGAGCGTCGATGTTGAGGCCACCCGTGGGTTTAGGAGGTACATCAGTCTGCAGACGAGCACGCCGCATCGGAGGAGGGCGAAACCGAAGCCTGGCGCGCCGCCCAAGCCGGAACCGGTCGAGCAACAGGACCCGGTCGAGAAGGAGGTCTCGGGCTTCTTGCTCGTCGAGCACGACATGCGCAACGGCGCCATCTTTATCGCCGTCACGATGCCTTGGGTGCGTATTCACCTTCCAGCCGCGGCGGTGTCGGAACTGACGGACCTCTCGCTTCGCAGGCCATCTCGGGCGACGCCTTCGACGCGACGACCATCCTGATCGACGAGACGATCAAGCGCATCAAGACTGACATTCGCCACGAGAACGCCATCCGCCGCGAGCACAGGCAGGAGCTCTTGCCTGAGCCGTGGTGTCTCTGGGGCGTCACGCCGTTCAAGGCCGACTCGCGCATGTCGCAGAGCTTGACCCGCAGGTCGTTCGTCTTCCTCGAGGTGCGTTGGACTCATCTTCGAGCATGGGGAGCGTGCTGACCCAGCGAGTTCCGCAGGAGTACCTCAAGGAGCATCCGGACCTCGACCTCAGCATCTTCCCGCCCCAGCGTCCGATTCACATCCCGAACGAATGTGCGCTTCGTCGGCCTTTCCCTTCTCGTGGCGGAACACTGACGATCTCGCTCGCCCGCTCGCTCGCAGTCGTCAAGACGTTCAAGATCTTCCTTCGCGACGTGACAGACGACGATGGCGGCGAAGGTGGACCGCCTCCTCCCGCGGACGCCAAGCGCCAGCCGAAGCAGCGTGCGAGGAAGCTCAAGGCCACGCAGCGCTAAGCCATCTTCGCGCCCCGCCTCTCCACTCCCTTCTTTCTTTCCCCTCGACCATCATACCCGCTTTACCATCTATACCACACATACCTACACATGCTATTCGCTTTTCACCCGCAGTCTCTTCCCTACTCGCAGCGCACTCCATACCTGCTCTTGACCCCGCTTTCCTCTCTCGCATCCTGTCGTGACTTTTATGCATAGCACACCTCGCATTGCCCTCATTCGCAATACTGATCCTGTTTTGCCATCCTTATGATACGCTGTACACCGAGCGGAGAAGAAGAGAGGGAGGAACAGCTAGACGAGCGCCTTGAGGAAGCGCTTCAAGGGCGTCCGCGGCTTCTCGACGGGCGTCTCGTCGTTACTGCGAGTGGAAGGGCCGTCAGAACGAGCGAAAGAAGAGGGAGAGAAGCCTGACGTACTCGCGAGAACCGGAGAAGAAATCAATTTCGAGGAGCGAGAGCGTCTCGCAGCGGAGCCATAGTCGGCCGCCAAGGTAAGTGAGCGGGAAGAGGAGGCTACAGAGTCCGAAACAAGGTCAGGAAGGCCGGATATACGAGGCGCGGAGGCGACGCACATCATGAGGTAGCGAGTGACAAAGTCGGAGGCGTTCCATTGACCGTCAATGCAGAGGTAGAAGCCTTGGATGAGTAGGACGAGCAGGAAGCCCTGTTCGGAAAGAAGGATGAGCTGGATCGCGGCGACGAAGGCGCAGCGGATGTACGGCGAGCGCAATGTATGCCGAGTACGGCTGGAAGGGCGCCTGGTAAGGGAAGAAGTTGCGAGGGATGTCTTGCGCCTTGGCGGCGTGGTACCATCCTGCGCGAGAGAAGGTGAGCTGAGCAATTGCAGGGAGAGGAGGAACGATGAGCGCTCACGGATGTAGCAATAGCAGATCGCGGCCCAAGTGACGATGCCGCCGACCGAGCAGAAGTTGCTGAGCTGTGGACGACACGAAGCAACGTCAAACGGCCGCCAAACCGCTTTGTAAAGGAAAGCACGGAACGCACCCAGGAGAAAACGACAGCGGCGTGACGCGATCCGGCCTGTCGCGGCGAAGTCAGCGCACTCTCACGCAGAAAGAGCGGCATGAATCGCGTACGCTCATGAAGCTCAACAAGCCGAAGGCGGAGGCGGTCAAGACGGAGACCCAGGGAAGGCCGTAGCTGTTCAGGCGGGCGAAGGCAGGCGGGAGAAGCGAGTTGACCGAAAGACCGTAGAGACACCGCGACGCAGTGTACTGCAGGAGGAAAAGCCGTCAGCGAGCCAATCAAGGTGAGCGTGAGCAGCCGAAGCTTACGAGCCCAGATGAAGCGGCGGATGTCGCAGAAGTCAAGAGGGCAGCGTTGATGATGCTCGGCAGGACCTGCAAGATCAGACTTGTCAGCTACGGCGCACCAAAAATGCTGTGAACGAGATGCGCATCGATTCCGGCCCGCTCGATAGCCACGACGAAAGGCGAACTCAGCGCTGTGCCGTCGTGCCGTGAGAGGGCGGGGTCGTTCGCCGCGACGATGAGACCGATGGCGAACGCTCCTGCGACGTAGAAAAGCCCGATGCGGAAGATGATTCGGCGGATGGCCTGCGGGAGCGACCTTGACGGGTTGCGAGCCTCTGCCGGTCGAGGAGAGTTAGCGGTCGTCGCTGCGATAGTCAGCGACGCCACCTCACCTCCTGCGGCTATACTGACAATCTCCGAGCCCATGTAAGCGTACGCTGCCCGTGTCAGGACCGCAATGAACCTGGGAAGGTCAAAGTAGGTCAGCGAGGCGAGGTCCTTGGGCGCCGCTCGTGAACTGCCTACCCTGCAAAGCGTCCGACTGGACCGGAGATGCCGAGGAACTGCTGGAACGGCCCAGGGTCGCGGTAGTAGGCGAACCCGATCGGCCTGTTCGAAGCGCAAGGTGAGCTCGAGCGAGACGAGGGGAATGGAGAGCTACTCACTCCGTCCCGGGTACTCCCCCTGCGGTAATGACGATAGAGAGGATGAGGAGGCCGACGATGGTGACGATCTGTTCGCGAGACGGTCAATCTCGCCTAGACTGAACACTGAAGTCCGTGCGCCTCACTTTGATCGACGCGAACCAGAACTCGAGTTCTCCGTACACTCTCGTTCCGCCCAGGTTGATCAATACAACGAGGACGTAGCAGATTGCGATCCATCCTGCCGGACTGTGTAGAAGAAGGTCAGTCCTCGCGCAGTGCGAAAGATTCTGCGAAGGCAAGACTCACTTCGCGTTACTCCAGAAGCCGATCAACGTTGCTGCGGCAGATAGCTCAGCAGGCATGACTAGCAGCCAATTCGCGCAGTATGCCCAGCCGCACGCCAGGCCGAAGGCGGGGTCTACGAGGCGAGCTGCGAGCGTGACATGGCCGCCAGCGAGAGGTAGATGCGAGATCATCTCGCCGCTGCAGAGAAAGTACATAAGCTGCAAGCCTGCGACGGACGGGACGAGAGAGCGTACAGAGCCTGTTGGTACAAAGGTCAACAATGTGCCTCGAGCGGGAAAAGGGTGCAACTCACTGTCATCATCGCCCATACCAGGACGCCCTGCACATGACGGAAAACGGCTTCAGCAGGCTGTTTGCGACGGACTCAGCGAGGAAACGCACCATGACGATGTACGAGAGAAGGAGCGAAAGAGGACCGCCAATGGCGACTGCACGAATCGCAATGTCAGCGAGGTTCGCTTGCGCGACGTGAAGAGAACGTACGACTCTGCGCAGTCCCCAGGAAAAGGCCGGTCTGTCGATAGAGACGTGAGTGCCGAGCGGCGACAACTTCGTCAAGTCCCGAGACTCACGCCAATCACGCCGCCCTGCGCAAATCAATGTCAGCGGTCACTGCCAGCCTGGAACCATAGGCGAAAGGCGCACAATGGAAATGAGTGCGACTGTACGCCGACGAGGAGGTCAGGTCACGCAGTCCATAAATCGCGAGAGAACGAAGGACGCACTATGGCGCGCTCTCAGCTGCCTCCGCAAGCCCTGCTGTGACCCCTCAGTAATCATACGAAAATCCACAAGCGGTCGTCCCTCTTTGTCCTTCAGCTCTTCGCCTGTCGCGCTTGAGCGAGCATGAGAAGGAGCGCTCGAGCGGAATGAAGGCGCAGAAGTCGTCGGGAGCGAGAGACGCGCTGGAGGTGGGTACGAGACGACGTCGACGAACGGTAAGCTCGTGTGGGCTGCAGCTGGCGCCATGCTGGATGCATGCGAGGGAGAGGAGGATAAGGGCGAAGAGGAGGTGGCGGAGCGGAAGGGGTCAAGAGGTGTGTGCACTGTGGGGCAGGGCTGAAGGCAGAAATGCCGCAGACGCTGCGGCCCAGACTTTGCGTTATCCCGGTGAGATACGCGGAGCGATGCGGTGGCGTGGATGAGCGGGTGAAGTCTTGGAGGCGCGGCCGCGCGAAGGATGGCGAAACGATTGCAGGTCAACAAGAAGGCGTGTGTGACGAGTGATACAGGGGAAAGGATGCTGCAACAAGGGGAGACGGTCGATGTTGTACAGGCGGAAGGGGGCGTCTAGTCGAGACCGACGAGGCGAGCGAGCGAAGGCGGGTTCTCGATGCCGCCGCGGCCAACCACTACAGCGCGGGAGCTGTCAGTACATTAAGCGAGCAGGGGAGCGAAACGTCACGCACTGAAGCTGGCTTCAATGGGAATCTCGACAAGTTCGACCTCGCCAAACCCGCTCAAGCCAATCCGTACGCTCGTGATTCCGGCCATACTCGCCTTGACATGGTTCCCACCAAAGATGATCTTGCCCACAAAGCGGCGAAGAACGTCTCCGCGTCCAGGGAGGAGGTACAGCGGCGCATCGACGAAGGCGGCTTCGACGAGCGTCGTCGCGTTGTGTGTCGAGTTACCCGGGATATGGATTGTCTTTGCTTGCATGGGCTGGGCGGGTCGCATGCGGGCGAAGGCGTTGCGCGGGACGGGTGAGGGAGGGTAGGCGGTCGAGTCGGAGTTGTCGGGCGAGGAGGCGGTCGAGGGGAAGAGTGGGAGCTGGTCCGCGGCTGATGGGGCGAGACCCTCGACGGCGCGCACGCCTTCCTCGTCTGCCGAGTACGGGTGAGGCGGCAGCTCGCCGTCGTAGACGAGCACGTCCGGCCAAATAACCTTTGCGTCAATCCCCTTGGCCAGCTTCTTCGCCGCATCGGGGAGGACGACCTCTCCCACGACCTTGCCCGTTGCGAGCAAATCAGCATTCGAGTCGTCCCCTCCGCCCAGCCGAATCTTCATATCCTCCATCCTCAGGTTCTTGAAAAAGTCGGGCGTCTCGTTCGTTCCCGGGACTTCGACATGGAAGGTCTGTTCTTTGACCATGTCGGCTACGAAGCGAGGCGGGAAGGGTGCGTCGGGAGCTGGGTCGCCGGGGAGAGGAGGCTCGGGCGTCGAGTCGTAGCGGATGTAGACGTCGTTTGATCGGCCGGAGAGGTAGCGCGCTACGAAGCGGCTCAGCGCCCGGGACAGGGGAGGCTGATCGTTCGAGTTGAGCGACGAGAAGGCGCCGTCCTCGGGCGGAGGAGTAGGCGGCCGAGTCGCGGGAGGAGTGAGGTTGCCTGCCGGGACGAGGTGGCCCGAGATGTCGAGCTTCGCCGAGTCGCTCTCGGCAGGGAAGAAGAACGGCAAGCTCGAGATCTTGGCGAGCGCGATCTCGGTCGGCGCGCCAGGTTTCTGCTGCGGGAGCGGCGGGAGGGGGAGGTGCACCGAGATCGGGAGTCGGAAGGGTACGCCCCATGCGACGACGGGCAGACGACCTCGGCGGATTGCGTCGGCGAGAGGGTTCTGGAAGATGGCTGAGGCGGAGAGGGCGATGACCGTCTCGTTTGGGTGCGCGGGCGAGGTCGTCTCGTACACGCCGTACGAGGTCAGGTTGACCATCTCTGCCGGGTCGGTGTCCGTCGGCAAGTCGGGGACTGCGCGAAGAGCCGTTAGCACGCGAAGAAACGCAAGAAAGCGCACACGCACCCTTGCCCTCGACGACCCTCGCCAGATCCGTCACCTTGGTCTTCTTGATCCTCCTCATCACCCACCCCGCCGGTCCCCTCCCCGTGCCCTCCCCAACCTGCGCAACAACCTCACTAATCTCCGCACGGACGCGGTAGTCTTTCGATTGGTAGACCGCTTTGGCGAAGTCGGCGAGGTGCTGCGGGGAGGGGAAGGAGAGGGGGATGTGCAGGGTGAAGGGCTGCATTGTGGGGAGAGGGTTGGAGAGTGTCGGATAGGAGAGGGGGAGACGTAGCGAGTCGAGCGAGTTGACGAGGACGAGAGGGTCGGCGGAGGCGGACTCCTCGTCGTCGCCGCTGGCATCGTAGATCGCAACTTCGCCGACATCGACCGTGACACTCTTCGCCTTCTTGACTCCCCACCTCGCAATCCGTCCCTCCGTCCTTCTCACCCACCCACCCTCGTCCTTCTCCTCCCAATCCAACGCCTTCCTCACATCAATCCCCGCCATCCCATCCACCTCGACGACCAACCCTTCTCCCCCCTCACTCGCTTGAACCCTCACAGCCGACGGACCAGCCCAAACCATCCCTCGTTTAGCCATCTCCTCTGCGGTCCCGTGGCGCGCTTGTTCCGAAACGAGTCGGCCGACCCAGATGTGTAGTACCGCGAGTGCAAGGAGTGCGAGGCAGAAGATCAGTCCGAAGATGAGGCAGGCGATCGACGAGAGCGTCCACCGCGCACGAGCGTGTTGCGCCGGATGGGCCGAAACGAGTCGGACCCTCTGCTCTTCCTCCTCGTCCGAATCGTTCGACGGCAAAGGTTCGTCCGCATCCGAGTCTTCACGAACGAGCGGACCCCGTCCGTGCCTCAATCGCTGCTTGCGCTTCCCGCCGCTCGACGATGGTGAGCTGAGCAGGGGGGCGGACTCGAGGTCGTTGGAGCGCTCGAATGGGTCTGAGGCGCGCGATTTGCCTTTGCCTGAGGTTGGGGAAGCGGAGTCGCCCATCGTTGGTGGGTGCGATCTGGTCGAGTCGAGCGAGGAGGGAGGGCTGCGTCACCGAGGGAAAAGGGGCGAAGGACAGCAGGTCGGGGCGAGAGAGAGTGTAGGTGTATTCAGTGGTACTCGCGCAGTCCAGTCAAGCGTCTGGCAGCCCAGCAAGCGGTGTCGAGTTCGTGCGAGTGGCTTGGTTCGGTGAGAGAGCGATGAGGAGGGGTTGACTCTCGACACCCACATTGAACCGCTTCGCGAGGCTAGCTGCCACCGTACAGAGTCGCTGATAGCGTGCACGGCTACGCTCGTCCAAGCACGGCCTTGACCCACGCCGCTCACGTCGAGTGCTCGCCAACTCGAACCCCGTCCTCCTTGCGCCCCATCGCTTTGACCGGTCTGCTGGCCAGCTGAGCTAACAGTCCTTGTCACACGCTCGCAACAAGTCCCTGCTGCAGAGCTGATCCGCCCGCGCCGCTCGTCCCCGCTCTATGACGGCTCTGCCGACTCTTCTCGACTGTCCAGCGCCGGCAGACAGAGCGCCCCAGCATGCATAACGGGCAGTGCCACCACTAGGCTCGTAGGCATGCTCTGGTCTTGGCGGGAGAGCGGAGGCGGAGGTTCATCGAGGACAGGATTCGACGGACTCGCTTCTCTCCCAAGCCTTCGACACGCCCGCTCCCACCATCCATTGACTGCAGCCTCGCTACCTCTACTAGCTCCTCGCTCCTCGTGATCGAAACGACTGGCCTTCGACGTCGCTCCAAGCCTCTTCAGCCACCTACCGCCCCGCCTCCTTCGCGCTCCTCTCTCTCACACGCAGGATCGTCTGCCCGCCCGCCTCATCGCTCTCCAACCGTTCTCCGACCACTTTCAGTCCCTCAGCCCACTGAGCTGTATACGTGCAGCTTGTCACGGCAGCACATAGCCTGGCGCTTCGCTTGCGAACGAAGAACAGGCTTTTCTCGCTTCACAACTCCTTTTCCGGCGTTCATGCAGCTAGCGGACGGAGATCACAGGAGTAGGAACGTGCAGCGAACGTTCAGCAGCCGCTCACCGCGCGATCTGCGTTGTCGGCAGCGTGAGAAGGCGCTGCTCGAGTCGACCTTCTCGACACTCTGCTCGCTCGCTCCGCCCACCGCGAGACGTGCGAGCGCACCAAACAAGCCTTTGCGACTCTCAGCTACGGCGCTGGGTAGCCAGAACGACGCCGGGCCGCTTGCAGAGCGATACCGCCTCGCTCGCTTCCTCTTCCCTCCTCCCCTCGCCCCTTCTCACTCGTATCTTTTCCTCCACTCGCCCGCCCATCTCTTCTCCGCAAACTCGCAACACTCGTCGGGGTTATCCATTCCCAGGCATGCGCGGCATCCCTCGCCTCTTGCTCCCTCGCTTCGTATCTCTCCCAGGCTGAAGCGGAGACCCGGACTCGTTCGGGAAGGAAAAGTGGGCGGCTGGCCCTGTTGCTCGCTCGATTGGGCGGTGTTTGTGGCTGGCTCGTCCCGGAGCCGTCGTTTGCCGTTCGTCGGAATCGGCGCTCAACGCCTTTCTTGCGACAAAAAGATTCGGGTTGCGCCTCTCGCCGGATATGCCGTGGAGTGGAGTTGGAGGAGGACACGGGTAGCCGTTGTGGGTTGGGGTCTCCGCAACGAGAGAGGAGCTGAGCGTAGTGAGATAAGCGAGTCGTGCGAGTGGCGACAGGCTGGCTTTGAGTGGCGTGCGAGCGTGAGGAAGACGGGTGGCGAGAGAGAAGGGTGTGTTCTGTGTGCGGGCGAGGTGTCCGTGCGAGTCGCGGGTTCGAGGCCAGGCGAAGAGAGAAAAACTGTTTCGCTGTTCCAGGCACGGCTCCAGACTTAGCGCACCCGCGTGTGTTCGTGGGGGCTATCGACCGCTCGCCTCGATCGACTGCTCTCGTCGCCCGCTGCTCTTCTCGCCTTTCTCGCTCTTCTCTCTCTTCCTCACTCTCACTCTCGCACTACAAACAGTCTCTCTAATCACCCCTGTAACTCTCCAGCCCGAGTGGGAACCACATCAGCGCACTCGACGCACCCTCCTCCTCTTTCCCCCGCGACACCACACCCACCTCGCACACTCGCCAGCGATGTCGCACCTCGAGGAGACGTACAGCAAGAACGACCTCGAAAAGGCCGACAACAACGTCGTCACCCTCTCGAACGGCGACGGCCACAACGGACAGGACCTGCATCGAGGGTCAGTCCCAGCCACGCCCCCCTCGCTCGTGACCCCACCCACCCGCGTACTCACTCTCGCTTTGCTACGCACGCAGACTCAAGGGCCGCCATGTCCAGATGATTTCCATCGGAGGCGTTATCGTGAGCTTCTTCTCATCCACTTCGCTTGGCGCGCGAGCCGGAGCCCCCAACTTTGGCAGCGCACCCGGAGTTGCGGCGCGAAGGCGGGACTCGCTCGTCTCGCTCAAGCCTTCGCGCGACCCGTGAACAGCCGTACTGACTCGAGCTCGACGTTGGGACAGGGAACCGGTCTCTTCCTCGGTACCGCCAACGCACTCCGCCATGGTGGACCCGCCGGCCTCCTCATTGGGTGCGCACTACCAACTCGCTCCTCCCTCCTCGCTCCTCGCACTGACAAACTCGATGGCACGCACAGCTACGCCGCGATTGGCGCAATGTGCTACGCAGTGATGATCTCGCTCGGAGAGATGATTGCTCACCTCCCCGTCCCCGGAGGTCACATCACCCTCTCGCGCCGATTCGTCTCGCCGGCGTTCTCGTTCGCCATGGGATGGAACTACTGGTACAACTGGTGCGTCGCGCGATCCCTCTTGACCTTGCGGATCGAGACGAGGTTGCTGACACTCACTCGCTCGGTGCGCTCGTTCTCGTCGCGCAGGACCATCGTCTTGCCCGCCGAGCTCAACGCCGCCGCCGTCCTCATCGGCTACTGGGACAAGAAGACGAACCCGGCCGTCTGGATCGCCGTCTGCCTCGTCGTCGCGTGCGCCATCAACTTTGGTGGCTCGCGCGCGTACGGAGAGGCCGAGTTCTGGTTCGCCATCATCAAGGTCCTCACCATCATCGGCTTGATCATCCTTGGTATCGTCATCGACTGCGGTGGCGGTCCCAACGGCAACTACATTGGCACCAAGTACTGGCACGACCCGTGAGTCGCGCGGTCATCTCTCGTTCCACCTTCTTCGCGCTGACACTCGGCTACGCCTCGTGTCCCGCAGCGGAGCGTTCGTTCAGTACGCCGGCATCCCCGGAGCCAAGGGCCGCTTCCTCGGCACCTGGGCCGTCCTCATCCAGGGTGCGTTCCCTCCCTTGCCTCGCTCGCTCTCTCCAGCTCCTTTTACTAACTCTCCCTCACGCTCACAGCCTCGTTCTCGTACATTGGAACTGAGATTGTCGCCATCGCTGCCGGCGAGACCAAGGACCCGCGCAAGACGCTCCCGCGCGCCATCAAGAACGTCTACATCCGCATCCTCCTCTTCTACATCCTCGGAGTCTTCATCACCGGCCTCGTCGTCCCCTCGAACGACCCCCGCCTCAACCTCGGAACTGGTACCGCCGCTTCGGCTCCGTGAGTCCGCGCCCGCGTTCCCTCGTCGATGAGGCGAGTTGGAAGCTGACCTCGCTCGCGCGTGCAGCTTCGTCATTGCGATTCAGAACGCCGGCATCAAGGCTCTCCCGTCGATCATCAACGCCTGCCTCCTCACCTCTGCGTGGTCGGCCGCCTCGTCGGACCTGTACACCTCGTCGCGCGCGCTCTACGGTCTCGCGCTCAACGGCCAGGCCCCCGCCATCCTCAAGAAGACGAACCGCTGGGGCCTTCCTTGGGTCTGCGTCCTCGTCGGCGTCGCCTTCTCGCTCCTCTCGTTCATGTCGGCCGGCTCGACCTCGGCCGGAACCGTCTTTGGCTACTTTGCAAACATGACCTCGGTCTGCGGTCTCATCACCTGGGCCGGTATCTGCCTCACCTACATCCGCTTCCACCGCGGCCTCCGCGCCCAGGGGATCGACCGCACCCTCCTCCCTTACAAGTCGCCCATGCAACCCTTCGCCGCCTACTTTGGACTCGTCTTTGCCTGCATCGTCCTCTTCTTCAACGGGTGGAGCGTCTTCCTCAAGGCCAACTACCCCTTCGACACCTCTACCTTCGTGCGTTGCCCTCACTCTCTCCCTCACTCTCTCGCTCGTCGCTGACGCTCCTCGCTTCGCTCGGTTGCAGGTCACCTCCTACTTCCCCATCTGGTTCTTCCCCTGCCTCATGATCTTCTACCGCCTCTGGAAGCGCTCAGACCGCGGCCCCTCGCCCTCAGAGATGGACCTCGTCTCGGGATCGCGCGACGAGCAGGGCTTCGCGGACCCCGAGCAGCCGGAGCCGAAGGGCGTTGGAAGGCGCGTCCTGGCGTATGTCCTTTAGGCGCACGCGACACCTCGACGTTTGCAGTTCTTCTCCTCGGGGACGATGACGCGCGGTTGTGTGATTAGTATGAGTCTCCAAAAGGGCTTTCTTGGTTACGGTTTTGCACGACGATTGGTTAATGCGATCTGCGCTTTGCGCTTTGGCACGATCACCTGCGTTACGAGCGAAGAACGGAGGGAGAGAGAAGGGAGCCAAAGCCGGGGAGCGAAGTTGTAGTTTCGAAGGTAAGGAGAGATGAGACTTGAGCCTTGGTGCAGCTTGTAGTCGCGCAGTGGATGGACAAGGGGGGCCCAAGAGTGTAGGTGAGCGGCGCAGGAGCAAAGGACAACGCGCCGAAGCTGGAGAAAGGCAAGCAATCAATGTTCCGCCACAGCCGTCCCGCCAGCGGTCAGCAGACGGTAGCAAGCTTGTTGTGTGTTCCGACGAGCGAGGGAAAGTGAGAGCGGGAGCGGGAGCTAGAGAAGCGGGTGGAGTGGGAGAGAGTCGAGGAGGACGAGGGAGTGCGGGAAAGAGAGAGGAACGTCAGTCGCATCGCTGGATAGCTCGACACGGGTCTGCGCACATCAGCGTGCGGAGTTCCGGTGCGAAAGACCGAGGCGAAGCGTTAAGGAGAGTCGGGAGGGTGTATCGAACCAGGGGAGAAGGAAGCGGAGAGGCTGGTGCGTGGCGCCCATGCAGTACTTCGACCGGCATGTAGTAGCACATTTGCCGTACATGTCGACGAGGCGCATCGGCATCTAGGATGCGCAGGAAGCCAGCAAAGCGGGTTCATCAGTTGCGCGGGCGAGGAGGACGAATGGCCGGCGGATAGGGTTGGGGCGGTTTGAATGGAGCTGCGGCGTGTGGAGGCAGCATTGCTGAGCACGCGCAAGCGGCTGCAGGTCTTCTTGAGCTGCGAGAGTGTGTGGACGAAGGCAACCCTCGTGAGGTGGAGCGGCCGAAGGTTGGAGGAGCACACGAACTCGCTCACACGCTAGACGCTCTGCTGGACGTAACGGAAGGATCCTGAAGGCTGCTTGACTGCTGTAAGAATCGCCGCGCATGCCCTCGCTCGCCCCGCCCGCCGCCAAACCCGCCGAGGACCCGTACACCCGTTCGTCGCGATTCCCTCCTCTCGCCCGCACCGTGAAGCTAACGAAGCCATACACACAGAGTACTCCACCTTTCTTCACCCCAACTTCGAAGCGGACGCCTTCGCCCATGCAGTGCTGAACGGCGAAGAGTATCCCGCTCCGAGCGAAGGGTCGAATGGTGTTCCTCCCGGAGGAGGCGGCTTCATGAAGGGCTTGGTCGGTGAGATCGGGACGGGAGATGTGTCGGCGGCTCTGGCGAGGCTGAACTTTGGAGTCGAGGATCTGAATCGGCAACTCAAGGCGGAAGTGCGTCGGGAAGCTGTCCTTCGTTGCGAGCTTCGGCTGACTGGGTATCGCTCGACAGGTCACGAAGAACCACTCGTCGCTTCTCCTGCAAGCGGCGAGCTTGGGCGGTCTGGACGGCGACTTGGCGGAAGTGCGACGAGGACTTGCGGAAGTTGAAGGCGGAGTGACACGGTGCGCTGAGAACTCTTTACCCCTCGAGCTGGTCGCTCATGTGTCTGCAATTAGGCTCAAACGCAAGATCGCCGCCCCTCACGACGCCCTCGCTTCGTCCCTCCTTCTCCTGACCCGACTACGACGAGCCGCTTCTCTTGCCCGGCGCGCTCAGCGCTTCACCTTTCTCGCTCGCCGGCTGGAGGGTCAGATGTCGGAGATCGATGGCGCGGCGCAGAGTGCGGCAGGCGTTGCGGTCAATGGCGAGCAGGCGAGTGAGCGGCGCGAGAGGGCGATGGCGGAAGCTGCGCTGACGCTGGCAGAGATTGGTACGTCAAACGTCTCTTCCGCTCTGACTTGCGCTGACGTATACGACCGCAACAGAATCGCTACTCACGGCCGGCGAGGGTGTCGAGGCTGCGGAAGACGACCCCGAAGCGTTGCTTCCCATCCGCTCGCTCAACGCTATCGAGGCTGCTGTTCCCGCCGTCGAGCTTTCCCGGAGACGAGTGGTCGAGGAGATGGAGTCGTCTGTGCAGCGAGGACTTGACGAGATGGTGCGCCTGCCTTCTGCCTGTTTCGCCGCGCTTCGCTGACTTCGTTTCGTCTCTCAGGACCACCCACGTCTCGCTTCGTCTCTCCAAACCGCACACAACCTTTCAGTCCTGCCTGCGCTCGTCGAGAACCTCGTAGCGGACTTGAACGACCTCGTCGCCGGCAAGGTCAAGGCCTGCTTCGACATGGCTTCTCTCGCTCGCGAGATCGGCGGCAAAGGTGCGTTGAACCGCTTTTCTGCCGACATGCGATGTCGCTGACTAGGCAATCGCAGGGGGCCCTGTCAACGCCGCTTCAGCGTTCGTCTACAAGTCGCGGACTCGCAACGAGCCGACGCAGGCGACAATGCCTCAATGGGCTGCAGCGTTCTGGGCTCGCCTCGAGTCGCTCATCACCGACCTCGGGAGCATCTGCATCAAGGTGCGCATCGACGTTGCCGAGGCGAGACTGACGCTGACTTCTCGATTCACAGGCCTACACGCTCGAGAAGGTTCTCAAGCTCAAGAAGGACCAGACGACGCAGGCGAGCTTTCTTGACGAGGCTATGGCTGTGCGCGTCTCTCGCTGCATTGGTGAGAAGCGGTACTGACGAGGATGCGCAGGTCCTGGACAACAAGCCGAGCGTGCTCTTCTGGACGAGTCTTGCTCAGGCATTCGAGACGCAGGCGAAGGAGGCTGTCCGATGTGCGTGTTGATCCCGGTGCTCACTCAGCGTGTACTAACGCCGCGCAACGCAGCCTCAAACTTCGTTCAGACCACGCTCAGCACCGGCTACCCTCGCCTCCTCCGCCTCTTCCAAGAGTTCTTTTCCCGCATTGCCGTCCACACCGACACCGTCTACACCCTTGCACAGCAGAGCCCCGAGACGGTCCTCGTTCTTCGCGCCATCCAGCCTTTCGAAACCCTCTACCTCACCCGCTCGACGAACCGCCTCACCGAAGCCGTCTCGTCGGCTTTCTCCATCTCATCTTCCCTCACTTCCTCTTTCTCATCCCGACCACCCGCCATGCCGACTGCCAACGAGGGCCTGACGACTGCGCGCGCTATTGTCAACGAGCTCGACGCCGCTCGCTTCGACCCTCTTCTCGCCAAGGCGATCGCGAAGGGTGCAAGTCGGGCTATAGAGGCCTTCGTCGCCCGAGCCGAGGCACTCGTAGGTCCAGCGACCATGCAAACGTGGAAAGTCGCGCTGACACAGCTTTCCGCAGATCGCGCACGACCACGCCGCGACTTCGTTGCTCGGCCCGCTTGCAACACCCTCGCAGCATCAGAACGCCGATTTGACCAGCGCTCTATACCACCTTTGGCTGCCCCTCGACCGCGCTTTGTCAGATCACACGGAAAGCGTGCGAGAAACGCTTCGACCGGCGGTCAACGTGAGTGCGATCCCGCTTCTCTTCGTCACATCTCGCTTACGATCCCCTTGTCGTGCAGCGCGTCCGCTCCGTCTACACCGCCATCATCAATCCGCTCATCCTCGCCATCCGCCGCGAGTTCTCCGCCCTTCTCGCCCGCATGCACCGTGTGGACTACTCGAAGGAGGTCGATCCCGCGCACCCGCCTGGTCCGATGTCGGTCGGCGGCGCAAGCTCGTACATGAACGACTTGACGGAGAAGCTCGCGCTGATCAAGGACGAGATCTTTGCGGCGTACCGGGTTGGAGAGCTGATCAAGGAGTGGTGCGTCGAGTCCTTCACGGCTGTAACCTGCAGCAGCTAAAGACCTTTCCTCCGCGCAGGACCATCGACCTCGCCCGCTTCACCGTTCAGACCTTCCTCTTGCATGCCTCGCTCGTCCACCCAATCGGCGAGTCTGGCAAACTCAAGCTCACGTCCGACACGACCGCCCTCGAGTTCGCCGTCAACCAGTACCTCGCCGCGCAAGGTCTCACGCTCGGAAATATGGGCGACCAGTTCAAGGCGCTGCGAGGTGAGTGAACCTGTCTTACCCGCAACTGTCGTCGCTGACCTCGGTCTCCCAGCCTTCCGTCCTCTGCTCTTCCTCGACCTGCCCTCTCTCGCCGATCCGACAAGAACCTCGGACATCCCCACGCTGATCCTCCTGCATCACCTCCTCAGCCGCGCCAACCTGCCGAATGCGCTGCCACTGCCGTACGAGCTGCACGGCTGGACGGAGGCAGAGTATGTCCGGTGGCTCAACGAGCATCGCGAGGAGGAGCGGATGGGCATGCTGGAGAGTGTCGTACGGCGCTGGGAGGAACAGAAGGCGAAGCGGGAAGAGGGCGACGGGTCAGGCGGCGAGCAGGACGGCGAGGCGGACAAGGTCGTGGGGTTCATTCGGCAGGTCCTCGCGCGGACGGCAGGCGCGACAGGGCATAAGTAGACATTCTCTTTCTTGCAGCACTGCGGCGCGTCGAGCTGGGTTCGGTCGAGGCGGGTCGTTCAGTCTGCGAAGGTCGTCCGCGCTTCGCTTCACTTCGCTCGTCTCGACACGCTTTCGCGCTGCTTCAGCTGACTTCAACGAGTCGCTTCCACGCCCTCTGACGACCCTCGCACTCAGCCAGGCGACGCTTTGACCCTTCCCCACCCTCATCACGACTCTCTTCCTCCTTCACCTCACTCGCCCTCGCTAACAACCGTGCTACGATGGCTGAGACGGTCGACACGGCGCCTGAACAGCCTGCTCCGCGCGCCGCACTCGTCTACAAGCTCGCCCCCGTCTTCACTACGAAGGAGAAGCCTGTCTGTCCTCCCTTCGAGCCTGGCGACAGAAGCTGGGTCGAGGATTGGTGTGCGTCGTCTCATTCGTTCATTGAGCACCTCGACGCGTACTGACGCGATTCAGAACGCTCTACGCCGCAGACTGGGATTTTGACGACCCGGACGAGGAGGAGAATGACGGGGTGGACCGCCTCTCGGCTCTGCCGACGGAGATATTGATGATGGTGTGTTCTCTCGTCGTGCAAAGGTGGAGGGGCCCGTCGCTAACCACGACTTGATGCCGTTCGCAGATCATCTCGCACCTCACGCCTGGCTCACTCCTCGCCTTCTCCCGCACCTCTCGCCTCTTCCGCTCGCTCACGTTCACAAAGCGCGCCGAGCCAATCTGGAGGGGAGCGAGAAGGCGAAGTGGGTGGCGGGACTTGGAAGCAGGCGGAATGAACGAGATCCAGCATGCGAAGCTGGTCGAGGGGCGCATCTGCTTCGTGCGTACCTTCGATAAGCCGAAGTTGCCAACGCTTACATCCTCGCCTATAGGTCTGCGGCGAGGAGGGCGGTCGTGGCAGCAGTACAGGCGGGACTTCAGCCTGCGCACCGTTCTCTGCCAATCTTGCGCGACGAGGCTGTGCGTCCTGTTCTCCGTCTTCCTGCCGATGGACGCTGACTGTTTGCGCCCCTTGTGACAGCATCAAGGAAGGTGACGCCATCTCGACCGAGTTCTGGCACCTGCATCCGCACACCTTCTCGTGCTGCCTGTCGACGAGGAGTGCGTCACCTCTGCTCGCGTGAGCGCAACTTTATTGACATACATACGATCTCAGAGAAGCCTGGTGGTGACGATGTGCCCGATGGTCAGGACTGTACGTCTCGCCGTCTCGCCAATCGTCGCCGGCTGACGAGATCGCTTCGACAGCCCTCTTCTACACGCCGGAGGTCCTCGATCAGGCCGCTGTGCTATACAAGAATGAAGCGAGCGCCCTCGCCCGCAACGAAGCTCTCGAATCCGCTTCGCTCACGCATGTCACCCGCCGCTCCAACTTCAAAGGTCAAGTCCGCCGCGATGCCGCCAAGATGACGGCCGACGAATCGGCGCTCGGCGCAGCGCAAGAAGTCGAGGCTGACTGGCGCCGTCGCATGCGGGCTGACATGTGCATGACGAGTCATCTCTCCTCGATCGTCGTCGACTTATCCTCACTAAATCGAGTATCCACAGGATCATCGAAAGAATGACCGCGCTTGGTTGGGAGGAGGAAGAGTGCGTTGTCGCCGTATCCACGAATCTACAATGCTTAACGTTCGGCACACTCAGGATCTACTGCGAAGGGTGCGGCTACTTGGCCTGCGACGCTCCATGGTGCTATCAATGCTTCGACGATGACTTCGACGACGACTTCGACAACTGGGAGCTCTCGTCGAACGAGGAAGACAGTCTCTCGGAGCTCGCCGAACTCTTACCAGAAGATGAAGACGCGCGGGACGCCCGCATCTTGTTGGAGATCAAGGCTGAGCGCCACGGCGACTGCATTCCTGCGCCCCACGACTACGCCGACAGTTTTCTGAACATCGACAGACTGCTCAAGGATGACGGTGAGCATACAGCATTGCTTGTAGCAGGACAACCTTTCTCATCGTTGCTTTCGCAGAGTGGGACGCCTGTAAGGATCCGCTCATCGAGTTCGCCGCCCGAAACAAGCACAAGCGGCTCTGGCGCGAGGAGCAGGAGGATCAACGCTACCGGCGGGAGGTGCTCACACTACTCTTCAGCCGTCTAAAAGCTGTCGTCGCGCCGGCTCGCCAAGGCGTCTTCGTCTCCCTCGCCACCTTCCTCCGACTCCCGAGCGTCAAGCCACTCTGGCAGGACCAGGAAGCGTTCGACGAGCAGGAGCTGTCGAACAAAGCCGAGCCGGCCATCCTGCGCGACCTCTTCGACCGCGTCCACCGCGACAAGGTCCGCATCTTCGACCGAATCGTCCGCGCGCACTTCGACGACAGCATCGCGCTTCCCTCCTTCGTCAAGACCGTCCTCGAATGCGAGCCGATCGCCTGCATCGACGGCGAACCGTCGAAAGGCCTCGCTCCCCTTCACGCTGTCCTGACCGACAGCGACATGGACCCGATCCTGACCCGCCTCACCTCGCTCTTCCGCTGCGGTCTCTGCTCTGTCAAGCATACCTATCCGGCCATTGCGATCCACCTCGTCGAGGGGCACGACATCACGAACGTTCCGGCGTACGCGAACGTACCGAGCGAAGCTTTCCGGCAGGCCACTGAAGGCTTGCTCGCCGACTGCGGCCTCTCGGAGGACGACTCGTTCGCCTTCTTCGAAAAGATGTACGGCGACGCTCGCTTCGATGTCACGATGAGGACGAGCAGCGGCGAAACGGAGACGAGCGTCGGCGAGACTTGGGCTCACGTCGTGCGTTCTCCTTCCGGATTTCTTTTCGGCCCGTGCTGCTGACTCAGTGCTCTCTCGTGACAGCTCTCCGGCAAGTCACCCGACGAACTCGAAGCCGGCCGCCGCAAGTTGTTCTCCTCGACCGACCGCGACATCGTCAAGATCCGCCTCTCGGTCGTGCACTCCGAGCAAGCCGCCGACTCGTCTCCCGCATGAGGTTACTTCGTACACTGCCTCGCCCTTGTAACGCGAATGCTTGACCTGCGCGAGCCGTTGTTTCTCGCACTCCCTCTGTGCTCCCTTTCTCTGTCCCGCTTTGAAGACCGGTTCTTTCCTCGTGCTCGATAGGGTTACTTACTATCTGGTGGACACCAGCACACGGGAACTCGCTTTATAAACCTCGTCTCCTCCTCGCTCCCCACTCCCCGCCCTTCGTCTTGCTTCTCTTTCACGCCTCTCGTGGACGCTCGCCGATCGCTGAGACAGTACTGGCACCTCTGCTGCACCTTATCTTCGTCAGTCCCGCTAGCCGCATCGCCCAGATCCCGTTCGACACTCGCTTCCGCTCCGACTCGCGAAGAGCTGCCATCTCTCGACGATGAATGGACAAGGTGCGCGGGAGGTTTTGCCGGATGATATCTGTCCTTCTAAGCCGATCAGCGAGGCGCTGCGCTCGACTCACGATGCGCTTCGTCATGCAGGCTCGCTGGGAACAGGCGTCGAGGGACAGGGTCGCTTCGCGCGGCTGCCGACGGAGGTCCTGATGATGGTGCGTTGCCCTTACGTGTACCAGGGATGACGCTGATGGGCTTGCGTGCGTCTGGCAGATCATCTCACACTTCACTCCCGGCGCGCTGCTCGCAATCTCCCGCACCTCGCGCTTCTTTCGATCCCTCCTCTTCACAAAGCGTGCCGAGCCCATCTGGATCCAGGTCAGGAAGAGCAATGGATGGCTTGACTCGACAATCGGCGATATGAACGAGATCGAGAACGCGAAATTCGTCGACGGCGACGACTGCTCGGTGCGTCGCCCTTTCCCGCCGTCCGCTGATCCGCAGATTCACCAGGCGAGTGCACAGGTATGTCGCAGCAACATCTACGAAGACGTCAAAGCCCCACACCGAGACTACCTGTTGCGAGTTGTTCTTTGCGGAACCTGCTGTATCAAGTTGTGCGTACCGGGCTCTCGCTCCGACCGCTCGATGCGCTTACGGCCATCCTCTTAGACTTCGACGGAAGGAAGACATCGCGACGCTGCACACGCAGTTGCACCGCAAGACCTTCCACTGCTGCTTGTACGGACGAAGTGCGTTTGCGAAGCTTCGCCTTCGCGTGCATTGTGACTTATCTCCTTCGCTCACAGGACCCTCCGACGACCCTGCGGCACCTCCGTTACCGGACGGTGAGCTCAAGCCGCGGCCTCGAGCACGCGTAACTAACTCATCTACTCGCAGACGTTTTCTTCGTGCCCGAGGTGCTCAAGCAGTCGGCAGAGCTGTGGCTCGCAGAGGTGGACGCCATCGGTCATAACGAAGACGCGACTGCGGCACACGTGGCTCATGTAGCGCGGCGCCAGCTCTACAAGGAGCAGGTTAGGCTCGAGGCGGAGCAACTCCTCGCAAATGACGACAGGATAGCTGATGAGTACGAAGAAGAAGGCCGGCGGACAGTCAGGCTGCGGAGGGAAATGCGCGTTCAGCATTTCACCCCTACGTCTGGGGAAGGCGCTGACTGCTGTTGCTCTTGTCCAGGATCGAGGAGAGACTTCTCGCCCTCGGCTTCGACAGTTCCGAGTGAGCGCTCTCAGCTCCTTCACTGCTCTATTGACGCTGACGCTTCTACACTTTCGCAGCATCGATGGTTGGCGAAGTGTCGACTGGTGCCGCGCCTGCTTCTCGCGTGACTACGCCGACGACCTCGAGCGATGGCGACATACTTACGGCACGGCATCTGTTGAGGTCGCCCGGAGCGACGGCTTACAAGGTGTCACCGATGCGGATATGATCGTCGAGCGGGAAATGGGAGAGGAGATGGACCTCAAGCGGATGCTCGCCGCATGGCACGTCGGATGCTTACCCGCGCGCGGCAGCCTCGATCAACCATCGCCCTACACAGCAGAGTTGCTGACTGAAGAAGGTGTGTCTGCACCGTTTGCTCGCACCACTTCATCCCTGACAGCCGTTCACAGAGTGGGTCGCTGGAAAGACGCCGCTTATCGAGTACGCCGAGCGGCGGCGGCAGCAGCGCCTTCGATCAGAAGCGCTGGGTGCGTTTCAGGATCGTCAAGAAGCACTCAGACCTCTCTACAACCGACTCCGACCAGTAGTGACGCCGCGAACACAAGGCGTCTTCGTTCAGTTTGGCCAATTCGTCGACCTTCCAAGCGTCAAGCCGCTATGGAGGCGCGGTGCCGTCCCTGAGGATGCGGAGACATGGACACGACTTGAGGCAGTCATTACCAGCGACATTCTGCATCGCATTCACCTCGACAAGGTCCTCCTCTTCGACCGCATCGCCCGCTCCCTCCTCGGTGACGGCTATCGCATCGGCGGCTTCGCTCAGTTTGTCCTCGAGCGCGAGCCTTCGCCCTTCGTCGACTTCGACCCGTCGAAAGGGCTCGCTCCGTACTTCGCCGCCTTGAGTGACGGAGACATGAAACCGATCTTCGACCGCCTCGCCGCGCTCTTCCGCTGCGGCGTCTGCTCTAAAAAGCTGTCGTACCCGGCGATTGCGGTTCACATCGACACGAAGCACGGCCCGTACGGTCTTCTGAGCAGCGCGTGTCCGCCGAGCGACTCGTTCCGGACTGCGCTCAAGCGCTCGCTCGGTGACATAGGTGCTCCGTTTGACATCTCGGCCGTCGACTTCAAGGCGCAATACGGCCCGCAGCGCTTCGACACGTACCTGAGGACGAGGGACGGCGGCACGAGGAAAAGCGAGTTCGAGAGCTGGGCGACAGTTGTGCGTCCTTCTTTTTCTCCCTAACGCTTCTCGCATGCTCAATGAATCTGCCATCCTCACACAGACGGCCGGCAGCACGGTGAGCGAGCAACGTGACCTCAACGACGGTTTCAGGCGGGACTCGAGGGACCGGGACATCGTGAAGATCAAGCCCTCCCGCTTTCCCAATGTCGTGCGGTGTTCCCAGGCGACTTCAGTTACTACTTTCGGTCTGGTCTGTAACGAGGATAGTATGAGCCCGTCGTCGTCGTTGCGGAACTCTCTGTTCGCTTCCTCTGCGTTGCTCCTCTGCTCATCTCGAAGTCTTCCTCCTTCTACGCCACTATTCGCTCAAGCAGAGGCTCCTCGCGACAGGTTCAGCTTGTTAGCTCGCGGGGAATCGCCTCAACAACTCCTCCCGCCATCCTTGCACCGCCTCTCTCACTCCTCCCGCTCGCTCTCCCGCTCGCAACTCGACGAAATGGGTGGACTGACAGACAAACTGGGTGCGTAGGATGGACTGGCGATGTACCGAGACTCGGCGGGTCCAGCGATGCTGTGGGCGAGCGGGCAGAACGGCGCCGCTGCGAAGCGGTTGAAGGAGCGGGCGAGACGGCAGAACGGGATGGCGTGCTTAGCGAATGGACACAGGCAGCTTGAGGAAGGGATTTGAGGCTGTCAGAGCGCGCGCACGGTGATACGAGGCGGTCTCAGCCGCTGACGACCCCCTTGTCGCCCTCGACCCCTCTCCTCGGCGCTCAGGCATCAGCTCGCTCACCTCGTTCGCCTCGAGCAAGTTCGGCAAAGCATCCTCACCATCGTTCAGCAGCGTCGGTATCGAGGGAAAGGAAGGCGGAGAGGTTGTCGAGGGCGCTGGAGCTTCGCAGCCGGCGGGAGGACGGCTGAGAGAGGTGGGTGCGACGGCGCCAAGCTGGTTGGATGACGAGGTGCGCGAACTCTTGCTGAAGTGGGCTGGGAACGCTCCTTTCGGGCTGCATCCAGCTTGAGTTCAGCTCTGGGTTGCTCACGCTTGACCGTCTCGCAGGACGGCAACTCGCTCCTCGGCACCATCCTCCGCATCCTCGAAGTCTTCCTCCCCTTCGTCAATCTCATCATCTTTATCGCACAAGCGTCGTTCCAGGCGAAATGGAATGTTGGCATCAGCGGGCGAGTCGGCTTGTCGCTCTTCGTCTGCATCGAGGCGCTGGTACACGGTGGACTCGTTCGTGAGTTCGAGCTCTGGACCGCCGAGGGCTTTTACACCACGAGCTGACCTGGCTGGTGCCCTTCGTCACCTTCGCAGTCTCGGCGTTCACGCTCGCCGACCGCTTCCATTTCCTCCGCGGCCTTGAGCGCGGCCTGAAGCAAGTCCGCATTGCCGTCATCCTCAACGCCTTCCAGACGGGCGTGATGCTCATCCTCGCCCTCGTCACATCCATCTCGGCCAACGTTGGCGGTTGCAAAGACGCCTCGAAGGACCCGCACCATGACCTCAAAGGCTACACCGACGCCCTCCCCGGTTTCTGCCGCGACAAACGCGCGAGCGCGGCCTTCTTCTGGCTCAACTTTGTCGCGTGGGCGATCACGCTCGGCTTGTGCCTCCTCACTTTCGCCCGCATTCGCCGCAACCCCCGCACAGGCGGATTCGTCCCTCCCGGCAGTCATTTCCCGCAAGATGACGAAGAGGCATGGAACCGACCTTCGTACGAGGCGGGTTACGGACCGAGCGAAGGAGCGGGAGGAGAGCAGGGGTACAGGCCCAGTCACGAGTACTCGGCGCAGGGAGAGAGGTTGTTCGATGAGCCGAGGGGCTACGCAACGACGGGCATCCGCGATCCGTTCGAGGACCCCGGGTATGACTCGAGTGCTGGGCAGGGGAGGTACGGCCGCGTGGACGACCCTTACGAGGCCATCCGGAATGTGAGTCGGGCGGTTTCGTCTCTTCGGTCCCGCTCACTCGTAAGCTGCGTACTGATCAGTCTTATCCTCTGGCTTGCAGTCGATGGACGTCCACCGCAAGTAGCGATCCTAGCCGTCGCAATGTTGTTGCGCTCGCCTCTTTATCGTTGAGATTCCCCTTCGCACTCTGCACATACCCTCGTTCTCGCTGTACAGACACTTTTCGGCACTTGCATTGCACTTTCTCGTTCATCTGCACGCTTTCGGCTGTCGGTATGGCGAGCTTGGTCTGCGAGCGACACTGTCTTCCTCTCTTTCCCTCCTCCCCTTCCCTCGCTTTCCTCGCTTTGTCGCTTCAAGGGCTCGCTTGCCTCCTAGCGCACTCGCAGCTGGTCTGTAACTACTACGCAAGAGCTCCCCAGCCTTCCAACGCGCGCCGTCGCCGCTCGTTCCGCCTGCTTCCCCTCCCTCACCCTCCTCGCGGCTTCCCTCGCCTCACCCCGCTCAAGTCGCCTCGCGCACCGCTGAAATGGGCGCCCTGATCTGGCATGACTGGGCCCGCCTCCTCGCCCTCACCTCCGGCGCCTGTTCGTCCGCTTTTCACCCGCCCGAACCGCTCGCAACGGTTGACCTTCCCTCGCTCCGCAACAGATGTCGCCTGGGCGGCCTTGTGGGGCTTGGTCTACCGCAAGTACTTCTGGGACTTTGTGGGTGGACGTCTCGGACCGCATGGCATCGTGTAAGTCGTCGCGCATTCGACTTGACGGACGAGTTTCGGGAAAAGCTGACCTTCGTTCGCCCGTTTGCGTGCGCACAGCCCGCCGCCTCAGGCTGCACTCTTCGAGAAGATCATTGTCGAGCTGCCGGTCCTTCAGATCGTCAACATCGTGCGTCCAATCCTTGCATCTCGCGGTCGAAGCTGACTTCGCCCAAGAACAGGTCAACGGCCTCGTCACTTTCTCGCTCGAGTGGCCGCTCCCGGTCGTCAAGAAGCTCAAAGTGTACGGGTCGATCAAGCTCAGGCTCGGGCTGTACCTTTGGTCGGCTTTCGTTGCAGGTGCGCCCAGCGACCTTCCGCATCGCGTCCTCCTCCGCACAGGACTGAGCAAGAGCTGATGCCAGAAGCCGTGCGGGATACACACAGCCGTCGTCTACCAGACCGCCTTCGCTAGCCTCTTCTACCTCACGACCTTGCTCGCCTACGCCCGCGCTCTCAGGCAAATTCCGCTCAACTTCCCCGTCTTTCGCGCTGACTCGATCACGCTCATCCACAGGCTTGGCGAATCGATCGTCGAGGTCAAGACGGTTGAAGGGCGCCGCGGTAGGGTGTGAGGCGACTCCTACGGCATGTTAGGAAGGTCGTCTCTCCTGCGCTCACTTTCGCTTCTTCTGTTTCCCGCTTGTTCCCGTAGCGAAGACGCTGGTCGTCTCGCTTCATCGCTTTGCCAATCTCATCAGCTGCTACAAAGTCTCGAGCGGAAGCAGCACTACCGAGAACGATGAGGGAGATAGCGTTGGAATTGCAGCTCCTCAAAAGAGCGAAGCTGATGCGAAAGTGTAGAATGGAAATGCACAGCGCTGCGCTGCGTTTTGCGCCCTCAGACGATGACGACCGGCTCCTTCGCCTCGCCCACGGGGTGAGCGGCGTCTCCCTCCTTCTTCTCCTCGCCGTCGGCCATCTTAACGTCACCGTCCTGCTCCGCCTCGCCCGTGCCGTTGACGACCGGCTCAGCCTCCTTCTTGGCAGCCGCCTCAGCCTCCTCCTTCTCCTTGCGTTTCTTCTCGCGCTCAGCCTTCTTGTCCTCGTAGTCGCGGTCAATACCGACGATGACCGAGTGCTGACCGCCCGTCTCGGCGCGCAAGACCCGAACGCCGCTGAGCGCCGTGTTGAAGATGCGCGTCGGCTCCTCAATCTCCTCCTCCGGCCCTTGTCCGAGCTGCGCACTCGCTCCAACGCCCCACGAGTACGCGTACCCGCGAGCCGAGACGGCAAAGTTGTGACGCGTGCCGGCGGCGATCTGGACGATGTGCGTCGCCTCGGTGCAAAAGTCGTCGAGGTCGTCGGCGCGCTTGACGTCGCGCTGCCACTCCTTCGGCTCCTTGGGGAACGAGAGGCGCGTCGGGAGAGGGATGTAGTCGTTCGGGAGGGGGACGCCGCGCGCCGCAGCTTCGGCAGCGGCGAGAGCGGCCTCCTCTGAAGTCATCGTCGAGCCGTCCTCGTTCGTGCGCGTGACCGCGCCGTCCTCGCCCCTCATCGACGCGAGCTCCTGCTGCTCGCGCTCGGCACGCGCACGCTTCGCCTCCTGCTTGCGCTCGTTGCTGGCAACCATCTCGGCATGGTCGTCAGGCAATCCGACCTCGTGGCCGTCCGAGCGCCCACAAGCCCACACCTCGCCGTTCGAGAACAGGAACAGCGAGTGGTGCACTCCGCCTGCGATCTGGACGACGCGCGCGCCGTCGTGCTTCGAGGGCGAGAGCGAGGCGACGAGCGTAGGAGTCTGGATCACGTCGGCGTAGCCGCCGTCTTCGTCCGAGACGCCCGTCTGGTGGTACGAGTTGAGACCCCACGCATAGACTTCGCCCTTCTGGTCGACCGCGAAGGAGTGGTACGAACCCGAGCCGACGAGGACGATGTTCTTCAACGCGAGGCGTTCCGGCGTCAGGCCGTGCTCCTTGTGGCCTGCGGGGGCGCGATTCAAGCAAGTCAGCCGCAACTTCAAAGCGAGAGCATGGTCAGGCGGAAAGCGCGCCCAACTCACGCTGGATGATCTTCCTCCCCAACTGATGCTGCTCTCCATTCCCGCACGCGAACACCATCCCGGTACTCGTGAGCGCAAGGAAGTGGTCGTCGCCCGTCGCGATCTGGACGATCGTGTGCTTGTCGAGGTTGCGCAGGGCGGTCGGCACGAGTTGAGTCTTGGACGAGCCGGCGGAACCGTCAAAGCCGAGGAGTCCTTCGGCGGCCTGCGCGAAGAGAGAAGGATCGAAAGCGTCAGCGAAGCCCGGCTGCAGGACTTTTTGTCGCAAAGTCGATTGTCCGCTCGGAAACGCACCCTGAACGACCCCCAAGCCCTCACCTCACCCCTCTCGCTAATCGCCAAACTGACACTATCGCCCGCCGCGACCCTGACAGCCTTGAACGACTCGATCGGGAGGTTCTCGACCATCCCGGGCGTGGCTTCGAGTTCTTCAGAGGTGAAACCGGGTTTGGTCGTGAGGCGGCCGAGGGCGGCGTTGTCGTTGATGCTGGGCGGCGAGGAGGAGCGTCAGTGCGGGAAAGGAGAGGGAAGGAGCGAGTGTGACGCACCCCCAGGACCAGACGCGCCCCTCCCCGTCAACCGCAAGCGTGTGCATCCCACCGCAAACCAAATCCGCGACTCCACCTTCCCACCCTTCCTCACCCTCCTCAACCTTCTTGACAAACCCAACGTGCCTCCTCGGACGGGTGATCTCGTCCAAAGCCTTGGGGTCGTCGACGCCGAGCCCGTTTTGGCCCATGTCGCCTGTCCCGAAGACGAAGATTGCGCGAGGGGCGTCCGAAGGGGAGGGAAGGGCGTCCAAGTCGGTCAGGGAGGAGAAGGACGAGTGCGGAGGGAAGGGGAGGAAACGAGTCGGGAGGGCGTTCAGGCCGGAAATGATGGCTTTGGGCTTCGGAGCGGCCTTGAGTGCGCGGGGGGCTTTCGCACCGCCGACGACTTTCTTGCGAGGCGTGCTCTTCGAAGGAGCCTTGCGCTTCCTGCCGCGTGCGGTACCCTCGTCTTCAGAACTCTCCTCGTCGTCCTCACTTTCCTCCTCGCTCTCCTCCATCACGCTACTCGCGCGCCTCCCGCGGCCAGATGAAACGACTTTGCGCTTTTTGGAGGGCGTCGAGGGGTTCTTTGGAGCGGAGAGAGGGGGAGGGGGGTTCGAGGCGCGCGAGGAGCGTCGGAGGGGGTTGGAGGCGGAGGTGGTGGATGAGACGGACGACGCGCGGGCTCCTGTGGGTCGCGTACGATGTGAGGTCAGTCGAGCTACGGAGTGGGTTGGCGAGCTTGAGCGAACGACGCGAATGCAATCTCGTGGACGACGAGAGGAGACGAGGCGAAGAAAGCAGCGTCTTCGGCCAGAGAAGCGTCAGGCGAGCCAGCACGACCCGTCCAAGCAGTCCCAGCGTCTGCATGCACCCGCCACTCAACCCCACGCCAGCCTTGCACCGCTCCCTCGCCGCTGCACAACCACGGGTCCCTCATCTCGTCGAGCAGCCCTCGCTCGCCGTCACCGCCTTGGATCCGCTGGAAAAGCTGACTGTGCGCTTGAGCAAGCCGTGTGAGCGAGTGTGACTCACTGCGAGGCGGCATGGTCGAAGTGGGTGAGCGGGACGAGGTTGAGGGGTTGAAGGACGACGAGGAGGCGGTCTCGCGACGTCGTTCGAAGGCGAGCGGGTTTGTAGTGATCTGACAGCTTGATGTAAGGTGGTTGTAGCTGTATGTGATCCGTAGAAAGCTCTGCAGCGAGAGAAGCGAGAGTGTGCGTCCCCCTTTCCCTCGCCCCGTCGACGCGCGCAACCCGTCCTCATCTCGTTCGCACCCTCTCACCCGCCCACCCGCACGATGAAGTGCAAGACTCTCGAAATCAGGTGGCACGACAAGACGTACGCTCACTCACCCGCCCAGTCCAACTCCCGCTCCAGCGCGTGCCGTCGTCGTCGACTTCGCACACCTCGAAATCCAGCGCGTCTGCGCCTTGACACGACTCGGCGCAGGCTCTTGCAGCATTGCAGAGATGTCGAACTGACTCGCATGCACACCCACACGCAGCCCCATCTTCTCAGCCGACTTCCACCCCCTCCCGCCCTCCCCCGTCTCCGTCGCGGCGAAACCCTCGGCACGCACCAACGCAGCCGCACTCGACTTGTCCGACGGCGAAAGGAGGGACAGGGACAAGCGCTGGAGGCTGGCCACGTGTGGGGCCGACAACAATGTCAGGGTGAGTGCGGCGAACCTGCTTCGGAGGTTGTCCTTCTCCCCGGACGGGAGCGGGAAAGCGTTCTCCGTAGGTGTGCTGCAGTCTCACTCACACGACGTCTTGCACGCACGCAGATCTGGCTCGTCACCCCCCGCCCGCTTCCTCAAGCCGCCTCCCTCTCTCTTCCCCTCGCACCCTCCTCCTCCGCCGCGAACAAACCCATACCGAAATCCAACCCCAACCCCGACCCGAGCGTCGAGTACCTCGCGACGTTGAGCCAGCATCAGGGGGTGGTCAATTGCGTCAGGTGGTCGCCGAAAGGTGCGTGAGCGGTTATTCTTCGTGGTTCGCTCGCCGGCGGCGGGAGATGGAGCGCGTGCTGCGGGTCCTCGCAAGCTCCGTCGAGCTTCGCAGGACGCAGCTTGTAGTGCGTGATCAGTGCCGCTGACTCCCGCACTCATTACCTCCGCAGGCGACATGCTCGCCTCGGCAGGCGACGACGGCAACATCCTCCTCTGGGTTCCCTCGGATCCCTCCTCTTCCACCTCAGGCGCAAACTCGGGAGCAGCGATGAACAAGGCTCAGACGTTTGGAGAGACGGACGAGGACAGGGCGTATGAGAAGGAGAGCTGGAGGGTTAGGGCGATGATTCGGTGCGTTTTCGCGCTCTTTTGCCTTCAGGCGCTGCGAGAAGATGCTCTCGAGCGGTGGCTGATAAAGCATGGGTGTGTCGAGCTCACAGGAGCTTCACCGGCAAAGAGATCTACGACCTCGCCTGGTCTCCCTCGGGCGACCGCCTCCTCGCCGGCTCAGTAGACCACACCGCGACCCTCTACGACCTGACGACCCTCTCTCCCCTCGCGCGCATCGCGGAACATACGAATTACGTGCAGGGTGTCGCGTGGGACCCGATTGGACGGTATGTCGCGACGCAGAGCTCGGATAGGAGTATGAGGGTTTATGAGCTGAGAGAGAGGGAGGGAGGGGTCGATGCGAGACCGGTCGGGAGGAACTCGAGGATGGATGTCGAGAGGCAGGTGAGCGCGGGCGGCGGCGAGAGGAGCAGGAGCGCGAGTCGGACGGCTTCCTCGGCGGCGACGGGCAAGAAGGCGGAGACGACTGCGTCGGAGTTTGTCGCGCCTCAGCCTCGCCCGCCGATGCACCAGCGCACGACTTCGTCGCGCTCGATCGACTCGGACCGTTCCGAGGCCTCCAGCTCAGCCATCAGCGTCCTCTCGACCCCCCTCTCGATCGCCACGACCGTCGCGACGACTGCGCCTACAGCGGGCGCTAAGGTGGACGGCGGCGAGGAAGTGACGACCCCGATGGACCCGCCCAACGGGATCCCTCACCATCCTCCTCCGCCTCACCCCCTCCCGCACCGCACGAGCTCGTCGCACTCTCGCCGCTCGTCGACGTCCGGATCACAGCCGTCGCAGAGCCCCCGACTCGGTCCATCGCCCGCGAATGGACCGTCTGGAAGACCCCTGAGGTCGCCCTCTCCTGCACCGCTGCCCGCTGTCATGCCTGCGCTGTCGCCCAAACTCAACCCGGTCGGGACGTCGACCTCGTCGTCGGCTGGTGCGGCGCACCTCCCTCCCCTCGACGCAACCGTCTCGACTTCCGCCTCTTCCAGCGCCTCGACCTCCGCCGCCGCAGCGCCACTCGACACCGCCGAGCACTCTCCGATGAACTTCAACGAACAAGTCCGCTACGACTCGATCAAGCTCTACGGCGACGCCAACTCGACGCCTTTCTTCCGCCGCCTCGCGTGGAGTACGGATGGGAGCTTGTTGCTCACGCCTGCGGGGATCTGGGAGGACCCGTATAGTGTGGCGAATGCGCAGGCGAGCGTCAAGGCGGGGAAGAGCGCGGCCGGCGGAGGAGGAGGAGGGAAGAAGAAGGACGAGGCGGGCGCGACGAGCGGGTCGGACGCCAAGCCGACGGTTTATATCTACTCGAGGAACAACATTGCGAGACCGCCAATCGCCCACTTGCCGGGTCACAAGACGACGAGCATTGGGATCAGGTTCTGCCCCGTCTTGTGGGAGTTGAGGGAGGATGCCGGAGCGCAGGAGGACGAGGTCGAGGAGGGTGGGGACGAGGCGCCGGTCCAGGTCAAGCTTGGCGTTGATGCCGAGCCTGCGGACGTCCCGCTCGTCTCCGCCGCGTCGTCGTCGAAAGACAAGGGCAAGGCGAAGGCTGAGGACACGGACGCGCCGAAGCCAAAGCCCAAGAGCCTGTTCGACCTCCCTTACCGCATGGTGTACGCCGTCGCGACCCTCGACTCGGTCTACCTGTACGATACGCAACAGGCAGGTCCGATCGCCATGTTCGGCAACTTGCACTATGCGCCGTTCACCGACTTGACTTGGTGCGTTGCCGGGGTCCTTCTTTCTGTCGCTTTCCGGGGTCTGCAGATGTAGGCTGATCGTAGGACAATTCGCGCGCACAGGTCCTCAGATGGCCAGACGCTTGTCATCTCGTCGCAAGACGGGTACTGCTCGATCGTCGCCTTCTCTCCCGGAGAACTCGGCACACCCTACCACGACCAGCGCGCCGCTCACCAGCACCACCACTCGCACTCGCACTCTCATTCGCACGCCATTCTTCCTCACGCCACACACACGACCGCTTCGTCGCCTGCCAAACCCAGCGCAACTGAAATACCCGCACCTCCATCCGCCTCTTCGTCCGCCTCGCTCCCTTCGCTCTTCGCCAAGACCGCCGCCTCGCAACCCGCGAAACACGACCGCGAGCCCGATGCGCCGCGGGAAGCGAGCTCGTCGACGGATGTGACTGGCGGAGATGCGGGAGAAGCGAAGGGCGAGGGCGAGCCGCCGGCGAAGAAGCAGAAGAAGAGGGTTGCGCCGACGTTGATCAAGCCGCTGTGAGTGCGCTTGACGGGCGGACCCAGGATGCACGAAGTGAGGATGGAGGACGTCGAGGAGGATGAGAAGGGAGGGAGAACCGCTTTTACCTGACTCGCTTGATACCGCATGCGCAATAACATACTCGTAGCACTCCATTCGCGCTGCTCGTGCGCTTTTCTCGCGCGATGGTCCGCGAGCGATTCGCCCGCAGTTGCCCGCAGTCTCTTTCTCGTCGACTTCACACTTGCTCCCCGCCACATCGCATCGCTGCGTTTGCTGACTGTCTGTCGCGATGAAGGGACTGCTGGCGCTTTATCTTGCCGCCTTTGCGGTCTCCCTGACGACGCTCTCGCTCAATACCGCCTCGACTCTCCAGATCGCATGGTGCGTCTTTCTTTCCGACCGACCTCGCACGTTGGGCGCGCGCGACGATGTCCTGGGAGTTGGCGCCTCTGCATTGCACCACTCCCGAGGCTTGAACGCTCGCCTGCGACCGCGATGATTCTGTTCACTTCCTCCCCACTTTCTCGACCGATGACGCTGACTTTCCCTCGTCACACCCAGGATCCGCACAAAGACGCCCGCAATTGCTCCTATCCAGCTCACGACGACCTACGGCCTGTTCAGCATCTGCGAAGAGAGCTCGTACGAGCCGGGCGTGACAACTTGTCGGCCGTTCCCTTCGAGGGCGCTCGATTGCAAGGGTCAAGCGCGAGGAGCGAAGGTGGAAGGTTCCGAGGAGTACAAGGACGTCTGGATGTCGGCGGCGGGACTAGCCGGAGGAAAAGGAGCGGCGCAGCGGGTCACTCGCAGGAAGAGGTTCGCCGAGTCGGGCTGGGGTTTGTGCGAGAATTGGTCAACCGCTGGGTGAGTTGGACCGTCTCGAAGCGTCGCACGTCCCGCCCCTTCGAGGCCGAGGCGGGGAGGCGTGTCTCTGCCGTTGCGACGATCTGACCTTCCCTCCGTCGCCAGCTACGCCCATCAGCTCTCGCTCATCCTCGGCCTCGCCAACATCATCGCCATCGTCCTCACCCTCATCGGCACCGCCAGCGCAGGCCGAGGCTACCGAACCGATAAGCTCCGCAGCGGCTGGAAACTCGTCGCCGGACTCATGTTCCTCCAGGCGCTCTGCACGTGCATCAGCTCGAGCTTCATCGCGTGGGAGAGGCATCATGATGAGCGGTTTGCACATGGATCGAAGCTGGGTGAGTCGCCCGGGTCCTGCATCAGCGAATCGCCTCGTTGTGAACGGTTTCCCCTGATTGACCGTCTCTCCGTCGCACAGGCCGCGCCTGGGTCGAAACCGTCGTCGCCTATGCCCTCAACCTCTTCATCGTCATCACGCTCCTCCTCACCCGCGTCACCGGCAAGCTCAGGATGGTCCCCGGCGACGAAGGCTACGAACCCATCTCGTCTTGAACGGCTCAGACTAATGGATTCTGTTCTCCTTCTTCTCGCTGTTGTTACCCTTCAGTCTCACTCGGATCACCCTTGTAGCTACTGGCGAACGCGTAGACCTGTCCTCGCGTTCTGGCTTCCGCTCCCGGACGGCGTTCGTCTCGGGAAGCAAGCGCTTGAGCTTCCTGGCCCGCCGCATAACTCAGGTCGGCGTCACAGACAATGCTCAGACATCGATGCATGGGAGCGAGCGGGATCAAATCAAGTGGCACTACATGGAAACGGAAAAGTTGCAGACTCGAGGATAGGCAAAGCGGGCGAGATCTACTTCTTCGCCTCCTCGACCTTCTTGACGAGCTCGGGGACGGCTTCGAAGAGGTCTGTGGCAGCGAGAGCATCAGCGAGAGTCGCGGGGAGCGAAGCAAGCGGAGGGGACGAACCGGCGACGAGACCGATGTCTGCGACTTGGAAGATGGGTGCGTCGGCGTCCTGTGAGCGCGAAGGGTGTCAGTATGTGCACTAAAGCGGGCTCAAGCAGCGGCGAGGCTATCTGCACAAGGGGAGACCCCGCCGCCTGGAGTGTCGCCAGAGCACGCTCGAGAAAACGCACCTTGTTGATGGCAACAATCGTCTTCGAGTCCTTCATTCCCGCCAAGTGCTGGATCGCACCCGAAATGCCAACCGCAACATACAGGTTCGGCGCAATAACCTTGCCCGTCTGTCCAACCTGGAGCGAGTTGTCCGCGTAGCCCGAGTCGACAGCCGCGCGCGAGGCGCCGATCGCTGCGCCCAATGCGTCCGCGAGGGGGATGATCGTCTCGTCGAAGGCTTCCTTGGACTTGACGCCGCGTCCGCCCGAGACGACCGTCGGTGCGGTCGCGAGGTCCGGTCGCTCCGACTTGACGAGCTCCTCCGAGACCCACTCTGCTTGGGCTGAGGTGACGACCGGACATCCAACTAGTCAGCAAAGTCCCTGCGCCGAACGACAGCGAACAACCGGAGGGCGGCCGAACTCACCAGGCCCAACATTCTCCGCCTCCTTGACATCAACCTCAGCCTCCTTGTCTCCCTCCTGCGCCGGCTCCCACGTCGACGCACGGACGGTGAAGAGCTTGATCGAGTCGGTCGACTTGACGGTCGAGATGGCGTTGCCGGCGTAGACCGGGCGCGTAAAGGTGTTCTCGTCCTGGATCGACATGACGTCCGAGATCTGTGCGAATCGTCACGAGACGGCAGTCAGCTCTACTCGAGGGCGGGAAAGGCGCAAGTGACAGGCTCATCGGACGCCGCACGCACCTGCTGAACCTCCAACAAGCCCGCCACCCGAGGGAACAAGTTCTTCCCGAGCGCCGAGTGTCCCGCCGCAAAGTGCGTGTAGCCGCCCTTCTTGACGAGCTCGGCAAAGACGGGCGCGGTTGGCTCGGCGAGGGCGTGTTCGAGGGCGGGAGAAGTGCGGACGAGTAGGGCGTCGAGGCCCATCCTGTGAGGGAGACGAGCGAGAGGTCAATCTCCGGTATTCGAAAGTGCCAGAGACGTCATTTTGTGCTGCTTGACGGGCAGGGCGGGCGAGAGAGTCGGTCGGAGCGAGTTTGATCCTCTAACTCGTCGAGATCGCTCCGACCGCAAGCAGCGGCAACACCGTCCTCCGGTCCCGCTCATCACACGTCGAGCTCCTCCATTCCCCTTCACCAATGCCATAGCACCTGAACTACCCCGACTGCTCCGAGCGCAAAGTTGCCGGTCGACCCGACGCCGTTCGCCCGTGAGAGAAAGTCCGAGGCGCAGCGACGTCGAGCGAGCGTCGGTGCGAGCGCCAGGCAAAGCGAGTCCACGACTGTGACCGTCGCAATCACCGCACCCTCCCTCGCGCGGTTCCCTCGCAAGTGGGGAGGATCGGAACGCCGTCTCGTCGAGGAGGACGAGTGAACGCACTTCTTTGCCCGGTCGACGGCCGGCTTGACGCTAGCCTCGTCCTTGCCGATGATCAACCCCGTCACCTTCCCGCCGACCTTCTTGGCGGCCGTGATGGCGTTCGCCGCCGACGGGACGAGCGAGTCGCCCTTGGTCTCGAGGAAGACGAGCGTCTCGGCTTTTGCGCGCGCCGAGGCGGAGAAAGCGCGAGTCGCGGTGCGCGGGAGAGCTGTGCGGGTCGCGGAAGAGAACATGGCGAGCAGTGCAGCGAGGTGAGGAGGAGGAGGACAGTCGGGACGAAGGTTGGCCGGCGACCCTTCGCATCGAACAGCTCGGGAGGGCTGCGACGGGTGCTCAGTCGTCTTCTTGAACTGCTTGAATGCTACCAAAGCCGCTCGCGCAACTGCCCTCGCCGTGCTCGTCCTCCTCGACCCGCTTCTCCCGGTCATCTCGCTTGGAGGGTTATCCACGGTGGGCATCGCTCAGGCGGGCTGGCGGGACACGCGTTGGACTTAGGAGATGGCTGGGAGCGTACAGAGTGTCCAGCAACTGGTGCTGCTGTCGGCCAACTTGTCGTTCGCCCTCTTTCGCCTCAATTTCCTCCTGCTGCTTCACGCCAGGCTTCTTGCGGATGAGCCGTCGCCTTCGATCATTCAGTTCTTCGTCATTCCCGCGTCACGCCCATCCTGCCCATCACTAAGCGATGTTTGGTCCAGCAAGCAGTCTGTTCCGAGTACCTCTCGCCCGCAAGGAATCGCCTAATCCGCGGCCCAGGAGACTCTCCTGATTTGCACGAGTGTGTTACAGCGTGTCAGTCGAGCGGCAGAGCGCAGGGCATGCCCACGCCGGACTTTTGCGCCAACGCCGTCTTCTGACGCTGGACTCTGTCGTCTCGCTTCCTCAGGAGACTGGCGTACGGCTCGCTTGGTTTCGAACCATTGTCTGCTACGCCGAGCTTCTGTACAGGAGCTGAGCGACTACAGCTTGCGCTCGTCCACCTTCTCCTCATCACTGCTCGACGCAGCTTTCTTTCTCCCGCCCTCCTCACCTCGTCCCTCCCATCGGCTTGCTCCTCCCCAGATCACCGATCACCCCGTCACTACGTGCTCCTACATACTCAGCCAGCGAGCCACATCGCAAAAGAGCGATCCGTCCGTCCGTGACCGGGTATCTTGCTCGCAGACTCGGGCTTCTCTCGACCTGGCCGATCTCCTGTGGCAGGCGGCGCCTTGAGCTTAAGCATATCGCACGGGTTCGTTGGGAGGGTGCCGCCTGGGAGGGAGTACGCTGCTGCTTCGTCGTCGCGTCGCTGGGCTGCGAGGAGGTCGTTCGCTCGCTCGCTCGTGTGCGACCTCGACGACCTCGGGCGAGAAGAACAGCAATCTCGGCACACGCTTCGTGCGAAGAGCTCGGGCAGGGGAAGGTGAGGGACGCAAGACGTGCGCATCGAGCGGGACGTACGTCGGATGCGAGAGCACAGTAGTGGGCTCACTTCCGCGCGGGTTATCGGCATTATAATGCGTCCATTACAAGCCGGAGATACTGTACACAGGCGGGGATGAATGACGCAGTTAATAAATCCCCTCTTCGTCAATCTGAGAGCAACGACGAGAGAGAGGCTGGGGAAGAGCGATCGGAAGCGGCACGCGAGGGAATGGAGCTTCGGTGTACCGTGGATCTCTGAGTACTGTACCGTGCGCAGCGAGGCGGACGACGGTGGTTGGCGGTGAGCGGACGAGGAGGACAAGAGAGGCGGCGACAGCGTGCGGGACTGTCGCTTTTGCGTAGGGTGTGAGAGAACGTCTCGAATAGTCAGTCTAGCCTGTCAAGCAACCGAAGCGAGCGGGTGAGCGTGCGAGGAGAAGCCAACCTCGCCCGGAGGGAGGTCCTCTCGCATCCACCTCGCCCGACCACCGCACGGCAGCGCGTTCGCGACCTACACACACGTGTACACCTCGACTGGCCACTCGACTGTACCCCTGCGACGCCTCCCGCACCGCAGCGCAAGTCCTCTCGCGCTACTCGCCCGCTCGAAGTGGAACTCGGCAACTCGCTCACACGACAGCGCAGGCGCGACGCACGGGTGCCAGGGCGCATCAACGAGCTTGTAGCAGGTGCGTTGGCTGTTCACTGGCTCAGCTGGAGGCGTCGGACGGGCAGGACGACCGCGCTGGTGGGGCGCTTCGAGCGAGTTGGCATGCGATCGCTCTCTCGCTCGCCGGGCGGGGTTGTGGTGGTGCAGGATGGTTCAGGCGGATCTTAGGAGCTGGATGCACGGTCGAACGACCCGCCGGGACGCTGTCGTCGCTGGATGTCGGCCGCCCTCCCTCTTTGGGCGACTCGCTCACTTGGCGCGACGTCGTCAACTCGCTCGCTGACCAGGACTCGCCTCGTTGGGCTCGAATGCTCTCTTGCAGACTCGAGTACACCGTCACGATCCTCACGCGCCCAACAGCCAGCTCGAACGGCTCGCTGCGACATCGGTACACCGCCTGGCTTTTAGCGCGACCCCCTGCTTCGCCTCGTCTCGCACCCGCTGATCCCGTGCGTTCACTTTCTCTGGCGACTGTGGATTGTCTTTTGCGGGGACGAGCGAGTGCGCAATCACTTTGCGCGGGTCGGATGCGAGGGGGAAATTGCGCGACACGGGTCGCCCTGGATTATGCGCTCATAGGTTCGCGAAACGGACTCCCCCCGCCTTCCGTAAGATCTTCGCCTGCGCCTGCTCGCTCGAGTGTTCCCAGAAACACGCTCGACCTGCTGCACCCGCCCGCTCGATGCGCTCTCGAGCGTGGCAGCCCTTGTCGACATCACCCGGGCGCGCTATCGGAACCTCACACTGACCGAACCCCTTCCCCCCCGCCGCCAGCTTGTTCTTTCAGACCCCGCTCTTCCAAGAGATCGTCGCACCCCTCTAACTCAGCGCGATCCGGCTCTCGCCACCGGTCGCGCTGCTCGCCGCGCACGGCCCAGCATGGCTTCCTTCCACCCACCACTGCACTCGCCACCGCCAGAGGCGGCACCCGCCAAAGCGACGTCGACTTCTTCGCACGCACACCGCCCCGTCCCCGAACCTCACCCGCTCGTCTCGTCCGACGAGTCGATCCGCACCCTCGCATCCGTCAGCTCGTCGACCTCGACCGCGACCGACTGCACCGCCCTCTCGAGCGTGCGGTACGAGTCGGACGCTGAGGAGTTGCTGAACGAGCCACCGCGCCGTCGCCGATCTTCCACCAACACCGAGTACTGCCGCCCGCCGCTGGAGACGCCGCCCCAGCTCGTGCCGGTCAGCATGGCGGGCACGGGGATGGAGCAGATCGACGACGAGCTGCGCAGGCGGATAGAGCAGTTCTCGATGCAGGGCGACAGCCGCGAGGCGAGGATGGCGCAGCGGGCGGCCGAGGGCTACTTTGCGGCTGCCATGTCGTCCGTTGAGCCGCCGTCTCTGCCTTCCACTGCACGAGCGCTTCCCTCGATCGTGACGGCGTCGACTTCCTCGCGACCGTACTCCTCCGCTTCCTACGCGCACTCGCCCCTCGCCTACGCCCCGCCCGTCCCTCACTACCCCCTCCATCACCCTCAGCCGAGCACGTCGGCTCAGATATCTACCTCATTGCGCTCTCCCAGCTCGCACTCCGCCCGATCGAGTCTCTCGCTCGACGGCTCGGTCGGTGCGCTGTACCCCTTCGCAACCTCGACTTCACCCCTCTCTTCCGTCGTCGCGCCTTCACCTCTCGCCGCCCTCGCCTCCGCCGACATCCGCCCTTCCTCGACCGACACCTTCTCGACCTTCTCGACTCGCTCGTCCGGCCGTCCCTGGGTCTTCGATTCGGACGCGTCGTCGATCTGCAGCGCCGGGAGCGCAGGCGCGGTGACAGCGACGAGTACGGCGGCGGGCAGTGCGAGCAATAGCGGTGCCGAAGGGCCGAGTAAGAAGGCTGTTGCGAGCGGGCAGGTGAGGACGGACGACGCGGGCGAGGAGCTCGAGGTGTACAAGCCCAAGACGGCCGATGTCGAGTGTGAGTATGCGTGCGCTTCACTACTTGCGTAACAAATACTGATCTCCGTGGCGCGCGCAGTCCTCGACCACCGACCCGAACCTCCCGGCGCCTCGCTTGACATTGACCGTTCCGACCCGCTCCAGATCGTCCTCCGCGTCACCCTCCCCGGCTTCTCGCTCGAGAACATCACTGTCGCGATGCGCCGTGGTCACAAGGTTCACATCGTCGCCGACTCGTACGGCGAGAACGGCGGACATTTTGAGAAACTCGTCATGCTCGGCGCGGACGTCTCGACTTCGGCGCCTCGAGCCGAGTTCGATGGCAACCTCTTGCGCATCTACATCCAGCGCAGACCGTCGAGGCCGACGACGGCAATCACGATTGCTGGCCCGCCTCGAGGGTCGCTCGACTATGGCTACCCGTTCGGCGTGACTGCCGGTCCTGCGAGTCCACCCAGCTCGGCGTTCTCGTCTCCTGACCTGGGCGGAGACCACAACCGACGACCGTCTGTCGCCTCGTCGTTCGCCTCGATCTGGTCCTCCGACTCGTCCTCGACGCACACCTCGCCCTACACTCCCGTCTCTCCCTCGCTCGACACGATCGGCGCCGGCACGTCCTCCTTCGCCGACTCGGTCGACTCGTCCGCCTTCCTCCCCCCTCCCTGTACCGCTCGCGCCGGTCCTGCACCCGGGCAGGTCGAGAAGCGCGTCAAGCGGCTGACTGGACCCGAAGGTGCGAGGGCGGCTGCCAAGGCTGCGCGGGAAGAGGCGGCGAAGCGGGCGAAGGAAGAGGCGAAGCGGTTGCCGAAGGAGGCCAAGGGCGGGCGGTGGTTGCCGTTCCGCAAGCAGAAGGAGCAGCAGGCGCAGCAACAGTCCGGCGAGACACGCGCCTCTGCTACAGAGGAACAGGCTCACCGGTCCAGCGGGAGCAGCGGCGGGTCGAGCGGGACTGCCAGTAGCGGGGCGAGCGCGTCCAGCCCCAACACGAGCGACCCGCCTTCCGACGAGGCGCCGACCAAGACTGGCTCGGTCGATCGCAACGGCACCATCAAGGCGTCGTCCCGCTCGCACTCGCCGCTCCCGCCCATCGTTGGCTCGGCTGATGAGTCGACTACTCGCACGCTCGACTCGGCGTCGACCGAGTTGTCCAAGGCGATCGACGAAGACCCTTCCTTGTCGCCCTTCTCCCCTTCTCCCGTCGACACGCCCACCTTTTCGCCTTCGCCCACCTTGACACCCGCACCAACCTCGACGCCCGCACCGAAGCGGCCGTCTTTCCGCGCCAACAACCTCACCCTCCGCCCGTTCGATCGGTCCCAGTCGTTCGTCGAGGCCGCCGCCGCAGCCGCCGCCTCGCATGGCGGAGGCAGTCCCTCCGCGTCAAGCGACGGCGGCGTCACGCCCAGCGTCGAGCGGATGGGCATGCGCTTCACCCAGGCGTCCTAGATTCCCTCTCGACCATGTTCATACCGTCTCTCTCCCTTCCCCTCTCGTCCATCGCAACCGCACCACCTCGTTCGCATTCGCATTCGCAACTGTACAGGCCTCGCTCAACTACCCTGGTGCACCTATATCCTTCCCCGCCGTCGACACCTGTTGCTTCCATCACCCTCGCCCTCCGCGCTAATGCTGCACATAGACGCTCCTTCCCCTGTCGTTCGTTACGCGCCCTGTGCAGACCTCGTTGCAGCATTGTCCTCTCTCTCTCGCTTGTCTATACCTGCAACTCCCAGTCGTTCGCAGTCCACCGGTGTTTTGAGGTTGTCGACTGCTCGAGGGGAGCAGGATGGCTCCTCAGCAAGCAGCTCTCTCTCCCCAGCGAGTCTCGCCCGAGCAAACTCGTTCTACCTGAGCATCGTAAGCCGGCAGCGATTCGTTCAGCATCGCATTTTCCGCACGCCCACACACGCCCGCTCGCACGCCCAAATCCGCTCATCGAACGTCTTGTTTACAGGTTCCTTAGGTGTTCATGCGACATCGAGAGACTGTGCGAGGGGCATCTGCGCATGCGGGCGAGATATGGTACAGGGAGGAGTGGCGAAGTGAGAGTGAAGTCGAGGTCGAGGGTTCAGCGGCGCTGCTGGGCGCGGGCCTGCGATGCGATGAAACGTCAATACGGAACGAGCGGAATGAGCAACGAGTGAAGCTGGCGCACCATCATCTCGGCGTTCTGTGCAAGCGTGGGGAAGTGAAGCACCTGTCAGCGAGGCGCCTCGAAACCGCAAACACCAGTCCCGGCAACGCACCTGCTCGCTGAATCGCAGGCCGACGCGCTCGCTCATCTTGAGGAACTTGTCCGAGCAAGTCTGGACGCAGGTCTCCTACGGAAGTGGAACGAAACCGGATCAGCCTGACTTCACCGAAAGGGGCGAGCGCAACGCACCTCCTTAGAGCTCAGCGCCTTCGAGGTAAAGTCGTTGCAGCAGTCGTTGAAGCAGCGCGCGACAAGACCCTGGTACAGAGCCATAAAGTCCTTCATCTGGATTCGGGAGGAGCGGGGCGAAGGTTAGCTCGACGGACAGAGGGAAGCCGAGTCTCGCGGACGCACCTGCTTATCCCGCATCATCATCTCAAAGGCCTGAGCCGTAGCAGGGTTCATTCCGGAGGCATCCATGATTGTGCGAGTCTGCTGGGACGAGGCGGACGAGTGGTCGAAGGTCAGCGGCTTGTTCGCCAGTGGTCGGAGAGGTCTGATGTGGTGTCGGTAATCGTGTCAGAAGCGCTTCCAACCCTGCACCCGCACGGCAATGCCCTCATCGCGCTCGCCGACAACCCTCGTCCGCGAAAGCACCGTTCAGCGCCGTTCGACCGTGCGGCCGGTTCAGTTGGGCCGTAGAGTCGACCAGCGTACATGTCCAGTCGACTTGAACCAGTCAGAGAGAGCGCAAGCGGGGTAGACTGACTCGACCGGATGAGGTTGAGGAGGAGGAACAAGTCGACGCGGCTCTCTCCCCTTCACGCCACCCTCCAGGCTCATCCGCTCACTTGCCACTGCTAGATACGCTCGCATCGATATCGTAGATCTTCACAATGGCCATCCGTGCGTCCGAACCGCCTTCCCTCATCTCCTCGTCGCCGCACAGTGCACCCCGAGCTTACATGCCATCACCCTCGACGTGGCGGCGTTCTCGCAGGTGCACGATTCGAGAACTCGTCTGATGTGAGTCTGGCGGACCTCTCACAGTCGGCTGGAGGGTTGTGGGAGGTGTTGTCGAGCCGCTCTCGCTGACCTTACTTCGTCTCGCTTTCACTCTGCGCAGGTCGGCGTCTTTGCGTCCCTCACCAACTCGTACTGCCTGACCTCGGTCTCGACCGGCTCGTCCAACTTTTACTCGACCTTCGAGGCGGAATTGGGAGACGTCGTTCCCGTCGTCCAGACGAGCATCGGTGGAACCAGGATCATCGGCAGGCTCGTAGCAGGTGCGTTCGTTCACTCTGGGTGTGGAGGTTTACACGACGGCAGATCGGGGTCGGACGGTCGAGTTGGAGGGTGGCCTTCCTCGTCGCGAGCTTGCGAGCGGTTGTCCCGGCGGAGGGCTGGCTGGGCTGGCGGAAGCGCGTGGAGAACACGGGATGGAGTGCGCTCTGCTGGCACAAGAACGCAGGAGTGGACTGGTCCTTCCGCCGCTCACCAAGCCAAACTCTTTTCGGAACGCCCGCTAATCCCGCTCCTTTCCGCAGGCAACCGTCACGGCCTGCTTGTCCCCAACTCGACGACCGACCAGGAGCTGCAACATCTTCGCAACTCGCTCCCTGAAACCGTCGCCATCCAGCGGATCGAGGAGCGACTGTCGGCGCTCGGCAACATCATCGCAGCAAACGACTACGTCGCGCTCGTCCATCCCGACATTGACCGCGAGACGGAGGAGATCATCGCCGACGTCCTCAAGGTCGAGGTTTTCCGCCAAACGATTGCGGACAACGTGCTCGTCGGCTCTTACTGCCGGATAAGCAACCAGGGCGCACTCGTCCACCCCAAGACGAGCGTGCAAGACCAGGACGAGCTCTCGTCGCTGCTGCAGGTGCCTCTCGTGGTGCGTTGCGCGTCTTTCGTAGCATTCTCGCGAGGCTGACTCTCCGCTTCGTCTCGCAGGCGGGAACGGTCAACCGTGGTTCGGATGTCATCGGCGCGGGCATGATCGTTAACGGTGCGTCAATACCCGCTCTTCTCATCTCTAAGCCCGCTGACTCCCGCCTCTCGCACAGACTGGACCGCCTTCACCGGCCTCGACACGACTGCGACGGAAATCTCGGTCATCGAGTCGGTCTTCAAGCTCGCGGGACAGGACCAGAACGCCATTGGCGGCATGCGGGACACCCTCGTCGAGTCGTTTGCATGATCGGGTGGAGAAGGAGGTCAGGTTCGCCAAGCTGTCGTCGCATCGCGTTTGAGCAACTCGCAGATTGTTGTACGATCCGTCGCTTCGCGTGCTGGTGAGGGAGAGCGCGAGAGGTTTGGAGCGGTGTTGTGCGAAGCGCATCGTCCGAATTAGCCTGTGTGAAGAGTCGGTCTCACGAATTGTCCGCAAGAGACGCTCTCTCCAAGCTCTCTCACTCGGCAGTCGAGTCAGCCGGAGTCTTGCAGACGCGGAAATTCGTGACAACATGTAGGGTATAAGGAAGTGAGCTCGTTACAGCGCACCAACCGACACCGCCCACTCCTCGAGATCAAGTCGGTACATCTCGTTTTGCGTCGCGCAGCGCTGAATCTGAAGGCGGATGCCAGCTGCTCGAGCAGCGCCCGCAAGGCGCGTGTCTCGGGCTTCGATTTGGGACTCTGTACCACTCGTATCGCCGATCGAGTGGAGCGCAATCGTGAGGGTGCGAAGCGTCGACGGGAGAGTCTTAGGGTTAGGGTTAGGGTTAGGGT